>NC_066566.1:587500-610993 GCF_024679095.1 Eriocheir sinensis | reverse complement strand
CTCACGTAGGTGGTGGTGGGAAGGGCGCACACGTAGATGAAGATGAGAAGCCCCAGCACGAACAGCTCCCTGTGGCGCCCCAGCAGCTTCGGGTACTCGTCACACAGCCCCGTGATCATGGCCTCCAGACCCCCGAACGTGCTGTCCAGACCTGCGGGCGGCGCGGCGTCAGGGGTCAATGGAATGAAGGATGGCAGGAAGACTTCACTTGTTTATCTCTTTATCTATAAACTTATCTATCTATTTGATATCAGTGCTTTTTGCTGTGCCTTTAAACGTTTATTTAATTTAGATAAGGAAAAGTTACTGGCTTTATTTTTAAACTGACTTATTTATTAGAGTCTTTGGGAGATTCACTAAACGTTAACACGGGGCGGGGTGAGAAGAGACACGACAAAAGACATTCACAGGAAAAAATACAATTAAAACGTTATCTAACAGTAAAACTTAATCTTACGAAATGGTTATAATACAAACAATAGTAGTACATAGTTATCACTGGGAAACTACATAATCTTTTCCCCTTTCCAGCTGGTCTTCCTAAAAAGTAATTCACACAGATAATACTTCACAATCTCTTCCTACCCTTCCTCTTCCCCTCAACTTCTCCCTCCTACTACTTCTCCCTGTCTCCGTAGCCTCACCCCCTTCCTAAACACAAGCGACGTCGGGACAATGGCCTGACAATACCTGAGGGCAGTTTAGACCCACGAGACCTTCGCGAAAATAACCGACGATGAAATGCGAAGAGGTGGGTGGAAGGGGAATGGCTCGGCAAGAGGAGCGACGGATAACTTTGGCTGTACTAACGGCAAGAAAACAAACCTATGAGGAACGTCAAGAATGAGCATAAGCCCAATGTCCAGAATGAATGAAAGGAAACACCGAGATAAGAAGAGATATAAAAATGGGAACGAAGAAGAGGATTGAATTTGTATGGAAGTAAACAAGAAAAATAGGAAATCAGAATGAGTGAAAATATAAATAGATATCAGACATGTGAAAGCGTTAATGAATATGTTAAAGGTGTAACGAAAGACCAGCGGCCACAGTAGCATCTCAAACGAATTCACATCTAACGAGTTCGCATCTAACGAATTCGCATCTAACGAGAGCTTTTTGGTACCTATTACTCTTTGGATGCGAGATCATACTGTACACCCTAGCTAGCGAGGGCCACCAGGCAGACAGCAGAGCCACCTACCGAGCGTGATGAGCATGAGGAAGAAGATGATAGACCAAAACACGGAGCCGGTCATGGTGGCGATGGCCTCGGGGTACACGGTGAACACCAAGCCGGGTCCTGCGGGGGAGGGAGAAGGGTCAGCACTATAGAAGGGGCACGGAGGACGTTGGAGAATACTATTAATACAGTAAGTGGGAAGTGTCAATAACCGGAACCTTCTGCCGCAAGAGGTCGTAAACGCCCCTATAGTAAGTTAGTGTCAGTAAGAGATGACTGGAGCAATGCTGACCCACCATAGTCTGACGCTGAACACATACCCAGAAAAATGTCTGTCATATAATGAATAGTGAGGCGTCGAGAATATACTGCTGTCATCCTTTGCTTTTTTTTGCGGTATTACATTTCATGGTTTCGTGCTTTCGCAAACTGTCTTGGCAAAATAATAAAAAGATGAGGTGAGGCGCCCCCATCAGCGATACCTCACACACTTCTACGCATCTTCAGCTATTATATGCACTGTGGTAAACTGTTTAACCCTTTGATGTGCTTAGTTGAATATGAACATCAGTAATACTTCAATAATAATTAGTTTCAAGTATATGAAAAAAAATGTACAGCACAAAAACAATATTGGAATCCATCTATTCGTCCATCTATCCATATTTTTCCATCTTTCTCATTCTTTTTATCATTTTCTCTATTTATGGAGAGACAGGAATAATAATGCTGCCTACTGCGTTACTCAGAACTATCCTCAAATAATTTCAGGGAAGCCAGTCCATCACGGCGGTCACGAAGGTAGCTACACATTCTCTGTTTCTTTACGTGACCTCAATTATTGTTTCTGTCACTGCTTTAGAGTTATGTGGGTCACCTTTTGTCGGGGTCAGGCTGAGGGTGACAACTCTGGTTTCCAAGAAGCAGAGAAATTTGCGACAAGCAGAAAAAAACACATTACACGAAAACCAACACTATGAATTTAGATTATCATGTCAGTCATATGGGAAAGTAAGACAAACCACAAAGACATGAGTTT
Source organism: Eriocheir sinensis (assembly GCF_024679095.1). Lineage (NCBI taxonomy): Eukaryota > Metazoa > Arthropoda > Malacostraca > Decapoda > Varunidae > Eriocheir > Eriocheir sinensis. Next base: position 608,771 of record NC_066566.1, on the reverse strand, counting down.
GTGAAAACGTGAAAGTTTGTAAGTTGTACTGCAGGCTAATTGGACGGAGCTAGTAGTTTCACACAATAATTTAATACATACATTAGGTCGTATAAGCCGCTAAACAGTGAAGCTAGTAAAGTATAGTTAGTAAAGCAGCGTCTAGCGAGCTTTTATTATTGTTGGTGGTGGAGTCTTTGTTTTTGCCCTTGAGTTGCCTCCCTTGCTGTAAAAAAAAAGGGGGGGGGGGAGGGCATACGGATTAGTGAGCATAAAGACTGTATTCATGTTTCATCACTGTGGTGAGTCCGGCGCGATCCCTCCCCGCAAGTGGTACAAGGACAAGGAGTGCGTGACGCCGCTAAGCAAACGACTCACGGAACAAAACATATGCAGCAAATGTACCGTCAGGCCAGGGAGGTGGGAAGGGGAGACGAGGGACAGCAACATTTGCACTAAACTTTGCTTCTGGGAATGTATGAGTAAGACCGTTTTGGGGGTATGAGCATATAACTGGAACTGAGCAATGCGAGAACTTTACTTGGTACTTGTTAACAAATAAATTTTCCTCTTAAATGATTTTGCCGACGTTCTTGGTGTCATATAAGAAAGAAGCAAACTTTAATGGAGAGAACAGTGACCAAACATTTTTAATTGTATGGTTTTAGTCTCTACCGCAATAAAAAGTGAGGTGATAATATCGGCGTACAAAGTCAAGGTCCATCAAGAAACTCTCTAGGATATACATTGCTGTAATTCATCATCAACCTCTCCACGTAACAGGCCTATATGAGACTCCTCGTTGAATGAGTCATCCCACCACTGCACACCAGCTTGAGGGAGGCGTCAGCGGGCCGGGTGCTCTGTCCCTTGTGAGGCAAAGTTGAGATTGGCAATGAGAGGGGAACACTGGGCATGGGTGTGGATGGTGACGTCAAACTTAATCTTCACCTTGGCTGGGCTGGTAGTCTGACGCGAAATAAGTTTTTCAGTAAAGGCTATAAGGTGTTTGGTAGATATGCGAGTGTGATTGAGAACCGTAATAAACACACTGAGATCCAAACGTAGTCTATGGAACTCTTGAAACCTATTACAACCAGGCAGACCAACACGCAATCTCTTTATGTATTGTTATTCTTAGTCCTTGAATATCTTTTCTTTGGGTGGGTCATAATTCTCTGCACAAAATCTAGGGGACTTCATACCCTTACTAACACCAGCGAATCTAGACTGAACACCATAATCAAGACGGAAACCTAACCAGTAAGTAAAGTACAGGACGGACCCTTCACGTACCTTCCTCCCCGACCTCGGAAATGTTCTTGTTCTGCACGTTCGCCATGTAGCCCAGCACGGAGAAGATCACGAAGCCGGCGAGGAAGCTGGTGAGGCAGTTGATGGAGGAAGTCAGCAGCGCGTCCCTGGAGGTGGCAAGGCGAGAGGAAGGTGTTAGTGCGGGACGGAGGCGAAGCGGGAAGACGAGGCGAGAAATGAGAATGGGAAGAGTGAGGTAGAAGAGGCAGTACGTGATAAAGTGAGGAGAAGGAAGTGGAGGAGGAGGAAGAGGAGGAAGAGGAGGAGGAGGAGAGAAGGAGGAAAGTAGGTGAATGCGATGCTAGAGGCACAATTCATCAGAGAGCGAGAGAGACGGAGATAGATAAATGGATAGATAGATATACAGACAGTTAGTTAGACAGATAGATAGATAGATAGATAGATAGATAGATAGATAGAGAGAGAGAGAGAGAGAGAGAGGGGAGGAGAGGGAAGAGAGAGAAGAAAACCATCTGTCTTTCAGTCCAACAAATCCTTCCTTTCTCTCTCTCTCTCTCTCTCTCTCTCTCTCTCTCTCTCTCTCTCTCTCTCTCTCTCTCACACCTCATCTATCCCTCCCTCTCCTACCCCCTTCCCCCATCTCTTAGTCAGCCTTTCATCCCTATCACTCTCTTCCTGGTCCTCAGACAACGACAGTAGAGTTGCACCGTTGGAGAAGAGGAATCAGTGTCCTTTACAAATGAACACGGGAGGGAAAGTTTGGGAAGGACATGGCAAGGAAATAAAGGAGGGAAAGGAAGCAGGAGGGAGATGGTGATATGAAAAGAAAAGAATATTGAAGAGGAAAAGAAGAGAGAGACGGTGAATTAGAAAGCGAGAAGATGATGAAGGAAGGAAAGGAAAGCAAGAAAGACGGTGATATATGTAAAGAAAGAAGGTAAAACAAGAAGGAAAGGAAAGAAAGAAAGAACATGTCAAAGAGAGTGAGAGATAGTGCTGCTGATGATGATGGTGGTGAGGGTGAAGGTGAAGGGTGAAGATGAGTTCAGGTCACCCGCGCCTCGTCGTCGCTTCGATCCATGTGTGTGTGCGTGGCTTATTGGTTTCGTTGTGTGTGTGTGTGTGTGTGTGTGTGTGTGTGTGAAAGATAGGCATGGAGAAAACGTTAGATAGACTGCCAGATGGGCGGTGGTGCTGGGTAGGCGGCGGCTGAGTGGATAGCGTGACGGCGCCGCGTCCGGGACGAAGCGGGTTCGCGCAAGGTTCGCCCCCCGCTCGATGTCACAAGCCGGAATTTTTCAGTCAACGCCGAGTGTCCAAAGCCTACCCACATGATGTCCAGAAGACCACCTATTAACCCAGGCTCTATAGATTATCTCTCTACAAGAAAGGGTCAATGATAAGCACCGGGGGGCAGCATGAGCCAAGGAAAATGGCGCCACCATAAACACTTGCCTGCGCCAAAACGGGCTGGGGTCGACCTTCAGGCCCCACCGTGAAAGAATTCCGGCGTCATAGGCGGAAACATAAAAGAAACAAAACAAAAAAAGATAGATATATAAAGAGATAGATAGATAGACATAAGAGTAGACAAGAAGACAGAGAGAGAGAGAGAGAGAGAGAGAGATAAAACACCAAAATCAATGATACTTCAGTAATTGTTGTTGTTGTTGCTCTACTAAATACTTCCTGAGGCATCATCAATAACGAATAGCAATCTCTCTCTCTCTCTCTCTCTCTCTCTCTCTCTCTCTCTCTCTCTCTCTCTCTCTCTCTCTCTCTCTCGTATCCTCAGATGTTCACTCTCTCACGAATATCTGATCGAAGCGAGTTGTTAAGAATAGAACAAGAAGAGGAAGGAAGGAAGGAAGGAATGCATGTAAGAAAGGACTGAATGAAAGAAGGAAGACCCAAAGGAAAAATAAAAGGAAGAAGGAAAAAACGGTGGAAATAAGAAGTAGGAAGTAAAATAATAACACGAAGGAAGGAAAGAGAAAAGAGGAGGAGAAAGGGAGGGGAAAAGCTGATTGGAAAGGAGGAAGGAAGGAAAGAACTGAAAAAGGAAATGAACGAAACAGAGAAAGAAAAAATGGGAAGGAATAAGGAAAGAAAGAAGGAAAGAATGAATGAGTAATGGAAAGAAGGAAGCAAGGCAGGAAGGAGAGAGAAAAAGGAAGAGAAGGAAAAAGGAGGAAAATAATAGGAAAAGAAACAACCTAAAGAAAATCAGAATAAAGTTAAAAAATGGGAAGTAAAGGGACACAAATTATGCTTGAAAGAAAACTGGAAAAAAAAGAGATGAAAATTAACGAGGACAAAGACGATAATGAAGAAAGAGAGAGAGAGAAGAAGAAGAAGAGGAGGAGGAGGAGGAGGGACAAAAAAAGCAAAAGATAAAAACAGAAGAGGAGGAGAAAGTAACACACACACACACACACACACACACACACACACACACACACACACACAAACTATGGCCATTAGTCACGTTACCTGTCGCCACGTGTGCTTCACTTTAATCAATCTTGCGTAATATTCATACTTCTTCCTCCTCCTCCTCCTCCTCTTCCTCCTCTTTCTCCTCCTCGTCCACTGTCTCCTCCTCTATTTCCTCCTTTTTCTTCTATTATTTATCATATTTCTTTTTCTCGATATTCTTTTCATATTATTCTTTTTCTTCTCTGTCCTTTTTTCCTATCTCGTTTTTTTCCCTTTTTTGTTTTGTTTTCCTCGTCTTCAACCTCCTCCTCCTCCTTCTTCTGTATGTCTGTCTCCCTGTCTGTCTGTCTGTCTGTATGTATGCTTGTCAATCTATGTGGCTCTCTCTCTCTCTCTCTCTCTCTCTCTCGAAGGCAACAATCTGCGACACAAAACAACAATGCCCAAGGGAAACGTTTTGACTCCTGCCGAAAGAAAAACAGGAAAGAGAAGATTGGAAGAATGGAAGAAAATGCTGATGTTGGTGCACAGGTAAGAAGGGTAGGGAAGGAAGGGAGAGTGAAGAAGGGAATGAAAGAACGAATGGAGAAAAAATACTGAAGTCGAAAATTAGGTAAGGAATAAAAGAATGAAGAGAGGAGAAAAGAAAGTAAAACCCTACGATAATATGGAAACGAAAATTATGCAGTCTGAAACCAAAAAAATGGAGAAGAAATTAAAGAATGAAAGGAAACAAACACAAAGAAAACGAAGAAAAATATAGAAAAGAGATAGGCAACAAAAAAGATCAATGGATGAAACTCAGAAAACGAAGGAAAAAAGAAAGGAAGGATCATAAAACGAGAATAAAAACAATAGACGAAGAAAAAAAAAGGGAAAATAACACACAAAAAAAATCATGAAAGAAAAACAAATGATCAAAAAAGTAAAATAAAATAAAATAAAACGAAATTATCTTCCCCATTACTCACGGACCATCATCATCATCATCATCATCAGGTAGGTATAGGTAATTTCAGCGGCAGTGGGGGTTCCTTCTCACCTGTAGCAGTTATTGTTGAACTTGTTATAGGAGGAGAGGGCGAGGAGGGTGCCGAAGCCGGGGCCGAGACTGAAGAAGATCTGCGTGGCGGCGTCGACCCACACCTGCAGACGGAAGAGACAGGTGTGTACAGGGAAGAAGAGGAAAGGTAAAGACGAAAAGGGAATGGGAAAGAGGAAGCGAAAGGCATGGAAGTGGAGACGATAAACATTGGCTTATAAAAAAAAATATAAGAAACAAGGTAAAAGATAGAACAACTCAATATTCTACTTTGAGGCGGTGAGGAGAGGCGATGAAGAGTTAAGTTTAATTTATAGGACATGAGTTTGGAATCAGTCAAGGGAGAGATATACGGTATTATTCGGCTACTGCAGGATCTGGAAGAGTGACCTGAGCTAGCCTGTAGAAGATGAGATGCTGGACGAGGAGATATAGGTACAGAGGTTTAATCTAGGGGACAGTAGGTGTTGTAAGAATCAGGGAAAGTTATACATCCTTACTTTAGGCTTGTGGGGCATCTGGAAATGTGACCTGAACTATCTAAGAGAAGAAGGGATACTGGGCAGAAAGATGTAAGTCAAAAGGTTTAGTTAAAAGGACAGAAGGTGCAGAGGGAGTCACGGAAAAGGTATATGCGGTCTTACTTTAGGTTTGTGCAGCATCTGGAAGCGTGGCGTGAGGTAGTAGAGGATGCCGTCCGTGGCCCCTGGCAGAGTGACGCCTCGCACCAGCAGGATGAGGAGCACCACATAGGGCAGCAGCGCCGTCACCCACACCGCCTGCAGCAGAGGACGAAGGGACGGGAAGGAACGGAGGATTAACAGGGCGAAGGGAGAAGGAAACAAGACAGATGGAAAGAAAGTTATGAAGCGAGCAGGAATACGAGAAAGAAGGGAAGAAAATTAAAAAGCAAGCAAAAAACACATGAAAGGGAGGAAAGAATGGGAGCAAGAATAACAGATAAAGAAAGATCCAAGAGAGAGGGAAAGAAAGCTATGAAACGGGCGAGAATACAAGAGAGATGGGAAGAAAAGAAGGAAGCAAGCAAGAATACAAGAGAAATAACGGAAGCAAGTTATGAAACAAGCAAGAATACAAGATAAAAAAGGGAAGAAAATTAGGAAGCAAGCAAGAATAAGAGACGAGAGAAAAAAAATAGGAAGCGACGAATGATACAAGAAAGAAGGGAAGAGAGTTACGAAGCGAGGAAGAAAGGAAAGAAGGAAGGGTAGAAGAAAGAAAGAGAGCAGGTGTCCATAGCAAAAAAAAAAATGGGTTAAAATACTGAAAAACAGAGAGAGAGAGAGAGAGAGAGAGAGAGAGAGAGAGAGAGAGAGAGAGAGAGAGAGAGAGAGAGCAGAAAAAAGGGTGACGGAGTGCTGTGACGGGAAGAAACGGACCTTTAAAGAAAACGGAAGAAAAAAAGACGGGCGAAGCGGGTGAACTAGGCGACGGACGGAAGAGAAAGAAAGATTAACACACATAGATAGACAGGTAAATAGAGACAGATAGATCGATAGAAAGAGAGAGAAAGGAAGAGTTATGCATGGTGACGGGTTGTAGTGACGAAGGAAACAGTGCTAAGATAAAACAGGAGAAGGCGGTGATGGTGCAGCAGGAGGCGGTGATGGTGGCGGAGGAAAGGGTAATGCACGGGACAATGCGATGACTCCCCCAAGTGGCTCTCGTCGCCGGAGGAACAACAGACGGAACGAGGTTATTGTCGTGACCCTACTTCCTCCCCTCCCTTCCTTCCCTGCTTATAGTGCTTGTTGCTTCCTGCTGCCGCGTCTGCCTGCCTGCTTGTAGTATGTATGTCCGTTTTCCGTTTCGCTTCGTCCCTTATGACTTTACCTATTTTTAGTCTAGCCTTCCTGTTCTATTTTGTATGATTCTTGTTGGACTCAAGCGTTTTGATTTGGTTATTCCCAAAGTTTAGTGTTTTCGTAATTAACTATTCTCTTATTGTATATAGGTCTTCACTTTCAGAGTTGTCTTGAGAACGTATAAGTTTTTTCCTATTTAATCTTTTTGAGTAACTGTTTATTTTATTTTTCCTCCTTCAACTTACTGGAAATTTGCACTCTTTCCGACCATCAAAATCCACCGGGAAGAAGCCTACCGGCGCAATAGGCCACGACGTTAAAAAAAAAAAAAAAAAAAAAAAAAGCTGGGTTTCTCTATTTTCCTAGCAAGTGGACACGGTTTATGTACCTTCACAACTTGCAAACTCACCTGAAACATCAATCCACTGTCTTTCATATCTTCTTGTTACACCCATTTCATTCCCCTACCCATAAAAAATAAGACTATTCATTATATTTTCACACCAACTCCTATTTTTTTCATGTAACTCATGCCTATATACTGATACCTTTCTCTTGACTTCCATTCTCTGTCACACCTTCCCTAGTGCCCATGCCCCCATACCTCTTCACACACACCATCTATGCATCCATTCTTATGCCCTATACCGTACCTTGCCTGTCGACTTCACACCTTTCCACAGGGAGAAGTACACGAGGACGAAGACGGAGAAGAGGCAGAGAGCGAGCGATCCTTTGACAGGGCCGAGGTCGCCGAGGCCCTGACTCCTGTCCACCTCCAGCACCTCCTTCCTGTCGCCGCCACGAGCAGAGACAGCAGGGCGCAGCGTATAGGGGGGAATGGGGTCAACTGTTTATTTCAACTCTAGAGAAGAAATCTGGGGAAGTATTGTGTTGGGGAAGCTATAAGAAAGAGAGCAAAGTAAATGTCAATCTATTCTTCACTACAGAACTATAGGCAGGCATGTCATCAGATTCTAAGAGCCATGATCCCACCTTCCCTTGGCCCTTAACCTAACCTAACTTTACCATGGCCCATCATCCCCAGCATCCCCCCGGCAAGTTGGTATAATGCAAGCGATTCATGGCGCCTAAAGTTTCAGCGCCAAGGCAACTCTTTCCTTAAATTCAACCCTTATAGTTCGTTAATGGATTGCTATGGACTGTTAACTAATGAACTGAACGTTTTCATCGACTCTTATGGTAACTTCCTCATTGACGGGGCGTAACAGACTGATGTATCTAGTCTTTATTACAGAATAACGCACATCATGAGTTTTAAGCAGCTCGCATTCCATATTTCCTTGCTAGGCCACTTCGAGTAAGTTCAAACGGTTATTTCTTGAGTCCAATACCCATGAAAACACTCGAGCCATTCTATTATGTTTTCTTTTACAGGGGCAGTGTTTGGCGGGATTTTTTTGTTTATTTTGTTTTTGTCCTTTAGTTGCTTCCTTTACGAAAAGAAGAAAACATTGGAGCTCTGCCCTTCAGCGTCGAGCCGCCGGAGTGTATGCGTGGCCGCGGGCAGGGCAGGGACCGACTCGGGGCCATATTCGTAAACATTTAGGCGCCCAAGCACACATAATTGACACGGCTTTCGAAGGAGTTTTGGGCATTTCCAGGTGTAGCTTTATGACCCTGGCGGTAGTCTGATTCTTCTTCTGTACCATGAACCTGAGATACCACTCATAAGAACCCGATTGATCTTCCTTGTGTCCTTTGGAAATAGTTTATGTGAGCCGAAAACGCCTAACAATGCCGACCCGAGGCCTGTGAGGGGCGGCAGGGCGGCCGAGGGCGCGCCGGTTAAAGGGACAATGTCATTTCGCGGGTCCAATTTCGGCGATAAGTCCTTGGATCCAATTATGAGAGCAGCTCCTGCCCTCTACGCGCCGCGCCGCTAAAACTGGGACGAGCGCCGACGCATTCACCGAGGGAAGAAAAAGTGCCAGTGGGTTCCCCGCGCTGCCCCGCTCCGCCCACTGCCTGGCTGGGCTCCGCGGCGGCCTGCATCACGCCGTCATTGGTCCTCGCGGTCTTTAAAAAGCGCAATCCACTATCCTCCCTTTACATTTACCTCACGTCTAAAATCCCATCATTAATTACCTTCAATACCATACTCGTGGCGATGATTTGAAGGAAACGAAGAGACAGAAACCCCTGATCAGTCTCCGGTTCCCAGGTGTGCGTGCGCGCCGACAAGTATTCATTACACGCAGGTATTTGCCCGATTAAGATGATTATATATGAACGTCATTAATACCGATTAGGTTTTCTTTCAGGGAGCAATGCCGATAGATATGTTAATGCTACTAGTAATGATCGAGTAAATAATAATAATAATGATAATAATAATAATAAGAGGAATAATAATAATAATAATAATAATAATAATAATAATAATAATAATAATAATAATAATAATAATAATAATAATAATAATAATAATAATAATAATAATAATAATAATAATTCCTTTAGCTGTTGAATCACTAGCTATCCACATTCCTCTTTGTTTCTTTCCTATGTATTCATTCGCCTTGTCTATCCTTTCCCTCTCACTCATTTATCCACTCGCTCACTCATTCACTCAAAACTTCACTAAATCAGATCGTCGCTAAATATTCACAATACAGCCTTAACTCCCTCCAACATACACATACATAAAAACAACTTCCTAACCCACATCAAGCCACAACCAAGCACACACAACACACATAACACACACAACACACAGCTCTAAGACGTTAGGGAGGAGGAAAAGTCAAAGGATAGAAAGGAAAAAAAGTAGAGAGCCTATTATTATTATTATTACGAGTATTATAAAACGGTCAGTAATTTGGATGACTTACAAGAGGAGGAGAAAGAGGAGGAGGAGAAGAAAGAGGAGGAGAAGGAGGAAGAGGAGGAGGAGGACAACGAGGAGGAGGAGAAAAAAGGAACCAGAACACAACACAACACCAACCTGAAGAATTCCTTGGCGGGGGAGACGGTGAGGGACTTGTCGGAATGGTTGAAGACCTCGGCCGTGAGCGTGCAGTTGATGGTGTTCCAGGGGTTGTCGCAGGTGGTCCAGGGCAGCTGGCTACTGAAGGAAGCCACCAGGTAGTACATGCTCCAGGCCAGGATAGTGTTGTAGTACATGGCCATATAGAGGTCGATGATGCAGATAGCGTAGCCAATACCTGAAGGAGATAATAGGTTGGAATTTTCAAACACTTCCGCTTCTCACATCTACGATTTTCGAATGCCAAAAAGGAGATCAGTGGGATTCTAATGAGAGTTTTTTTAGGATCATGGTACAGAAAAAGGGTCAGACTACCAGAAGGGTCATGACACTACCACTAGAAATGCCCAATAGTCCTACGAAAGCCTTGATATTATGTGAGGTTGGGCGTCGATATGTTTAATCAAGAATATGACCCATAGCTGTGTTGTAGGAAGGTGAGCGAGCATGTATGTATGTATATATGTAGGTGGGTAGGTAGGTCCATAGTATAGGGTGGGTAGGAAAGTATAGATAAAGTATAAGAAAAGAAGTCAACAGGAGACCGGTAAGAACATAAGAACATAAGAGCATAGAACAATAGAACAGCTAATATAGGAGTACCGGTAATTAAATTCATATATTCCGCCTCCTTTCCCTACTACTACTATCCAAACCAGCGGGCGAGAGAGGCTGATGGCGAATCCGACAACTACCCGCGCAAGCGCGCAGCCACCCTTACGCTAGTTAGCAGATTGCTTTACCCAACACATTGTATTCGTCGTTTTCTGGCTAAAAGCGATCACATTCACATCATTAATGGAATGGAATCGAACACTGCAGATAAAAACTAGTCATTGCTGTAGTTTATACGAACGGCAAGGATAGGTCTAAGCTCCTAAACCTCATTTGAGTGTTTTGTTCGGGGGATAGTTGCCATATATGTCGCTTCTAAACGCCCGATGAGCACTGGAAGTGCTATCCTATCCCTATCCTCTGTCTAGTGGTGGTGGTAGTAGTAGTAGTAGTCGTCGTCGTCGTCGTGGAAGTAGTAACAGTAGTAATAGCGGCCTCCCTGTTTGTCTGTTTATCTATCTCTGTATGTATGTGTGTGTTTGTCCTGTTTTCATTTCACACGAAATTCCCTATAAGCCTCGTTTTCTTTCAAGGCATCCTTTACTTTATATCCAACCCTCTATAGACACATTCCGTTCGATAATCAGATTTTCCAATTGTTCAGATCCGATTTCTTGGCCTATTTTCCCCTCTGTCCCTCTTCCTAATTCTCTTCCTCCTACTCCTTTTTCTCGTCCAATCGATTCCCTTCTGGTCCTACTATTCGGCCTCTCTTTCCTCTCATTCTCTTCTTTCTTCTAAAAACCGTTTCCTTTTTCCTCCTTCTCTTGTATTCCTCCTCCACATCTTCCTCTGTCCCTCTTCCTAATTCTCTCCCTCCTACTCCTTTTCCTCCTCCAATCGATTCTCTTCTTCTGGTCCAACTCCACGGCTTCCCTTTCCTCTCATTCTCTTCTTTCTTCTATGAACCGTTTCCTTTTTCCTCCTTCTCTTGTATTCCTCCTCCACATATTCCTTGTTCTCTTTCTCCTACTCCTTTTCCTCCTCCAATCGATTCTCTTCTTCTGGTCCAACTCCACGGCTTCCCTTTCCTCTCATTCTCTTCTTTCTTCTATGAACCATTTCCTTTATCCTCCTCCTCTTGTATTCCTCCTCCAAATCTTCCTCTGTCCCTCTTTCTAATTATCTTCCTCCTACTCCTTTTTCTCCTTCAATCGATTCCATTCTGGTCATATTCCTCGGCTTCCCGATCCTCTTCCTCCTCCTCCTCCTTCTTCAAACAATCTCCTTTATTCTCCTCCTCCTCCTCCTCCTGTATTCCTCCTCCACATCTTCGCCGGCCTCCTCTTCATCGGCCACTTCCTGTTCCTTCACTCCCTTCAACAATCGGCCGACATCGTTTGAACAATGTCGAAAAGGGAGCATTTTAGGCAGTTCGAAATTCACTCGTGAGTTTACTTCGCTGTGGGTTTCCTTCATCCACTTGGAGGTCTTCAGGAGGAAAGACGGAGGGCTTCGGGCAGGAGGCTGAGGAGGCTTTGACGGGTGGAAGGAGACGGAGGAAGAGGAGGGGTAGGGGTAGGAGGAGGGAGGAGCTGAGGAAAGACGAGGCCATGACTTGAAGGAGGGAAAGAGGAAAAAAAGTTGAGAGAAATGAAAGACTGCGATGTTATAATGGATGCTATGTCTGACGCGAGAAACAAGACACGTGTATGCATCTCTTTTTGTAATAGTAATAAGTCCCCGTTGCTTCTTATTCTTCTTGTCCTCTGCGCGAGTGTGTGTGTGTGTGCGTCCATTAGGTAGGTGAGGAAAAGACGCGAGGAGGTGAAGGGTAGGGAAAATTTGATTATACGAGAGAGAGAGAGAGAGAGAGAGAGAGAGAGAGAGAGAGAGATAGGGTTGTTAACCGTTATAGTGCCGGAGCCGCCCGGGTGGCTTGACTAGTAGACTGCCATGAGTCATCCGGGCGGATTTTCATACACCCTTTATTTTGTTCCATCACTGTGCGTTTATAATAATTATTACGGTATATTTTTTATAGGTAAACATCCCCAATAATTAAACTTCATCATTCGAAACCTTATATGCTTGTTAGTAATGGATAGTCTGTAAAAGAATAAACTATGCATAAAGCTACTTTTGATGATGCCGGCACGAGCGAGATTAGGCTATTGGATATTATATTATTTTGAATTACCTCTCCAGCAGGAATGTACTTTGTCCTTTAGTCTGATGATCTTATAAACAAACACATTTTATCATTCTACAACAATTACAATAAACTAGGCAGCATAATTTATTTTCATATATATATATATATATATATATATATATATATATATATATATATATATATATATATATATATTATGAATCCATTGTCTTCGTACGCAGCTGAAACTTCTCCCTAGACGCCTCGCGGAGGGAAAGCGAGAAGGGACTCACTGTAAGTTATTCCTTCAACTCGAAATAAATTGCAAATGTGTTGTCGTACAGAAGAGATGAAATTGCCGTGTCAGAGCTTACTCTGTCAAACATTTAATGCTACATATAAACAACGGCCTCTAAATTAACACAAGTGGCGACGGAAGACAGAACACATCGGGCAGTATGAAAATAAATGAATGTCTATATAAAACAAAAACAGGAGATTGCATGGATAAATGGTGCTTCAAAATAATGAAAAAATGGAGATTTAGTCGTAGATTGAATATATATATATATATATATATATATATATATATATATATATATATATATATATATATATATATATATATATATATATATATATATATATATATATAAATATATATATATATATATATATATATATATATATATATATATATATATATATATATATATATATATATATATATCACTTTAATTCACCGTACGTAATGTAATCCAGTATAACGAATATTTATTTTTGTTTTTTTCTTTAGTCCGGCCAAGAATTATTAACGTCCTCAACACCAAAAACGTCCGATATGTTTTTTCTTAATTGTCTTTTAAGAGAAAAACACGAGTAAAGCGAAGACGAAAAGGAAAGAAAAGGAAAAATACAGGAATAGTATGTACCTCCCTTTGTTTATTACGGTTCTTCTGTAAATTTCTCAGCCGCTGAATTATTTTCTTAGCTACTGGATCAACTATATACAACCTCTTTTATATTTATTAGGCTTTTTTTCTGTAAATTTTCTACCGCTGAAATATTTGTACAAGAAATTGGATCAACTCTCTCTCTCTCTCTCTCTCTCTCTCTCTCTCTCTCTCTCTCTCTCTCTCTCTCTCTCTCTCTCTCTCTCTCTCTCTCTCTCTCTCTCTCTCTCTATATATATATATATATATATATATATACATAATTGGTCCAATGGCTAAGAAAAATAATTGTGAGGTAGAGAAATTTACAGAGGAAGCCAAATAAAGAAAAGGAGATTTAAGGAAGACTAGGGCGTTTAGATAGTTTGTCAGTTGCTAAGAAAAATATTACAGCGTTAGAGAAATTTGTAAAAGAAAAAAGCCTAATAAATAAAGATGGGTTGTATATAGTTTATACAGTTGCTAAGAAAAAAATATTTCAGAGGTAGAGAATAGCGTTTTAGATATATATATATATATATATATATATATATATATATATATATATATATATATATATATATATATATATATATATATATATATATATATATATATATATATATATATATATATATATATATATATATATATATATATATATATATATATATATATATATATATATATATATATATATATATATATATATATATATATATATATATATATATATATATATATATATATATATATATATATATATATATATTAATTCATATATATAATGTAATCCAGTTTAACGAAGATTTATTTGTGTTTTTTTCTTCAGTCCGGCCAACATATATTAACGACCTCCACACCAAAACCGTACGATATGCTTTTTTTAAACTGTCTTTTATCATCGTAACGGCCTCCAAATTAACACAAGTGGCGACGGAAGACGAAACGCATCTGTCAGAATGAAAATAAAGGAATGTCTATAAATACAAAAAAAAGAGATTCCATGGAAAAATGGAGCTTAAAAGTAATGAATAAAAAGGAGATTTAGCCGTTGATTTAATATATATATATATATATATATATATATATATATATATATATATATATATATATATATATATATATATATATATATATATATATATATATATATATATATATATATATATATATATATATATATATATATATATATATATATATATATATATATATATATATATATATATATATATATATATATATATATCACTTTAATTCACCATACGTAATGTAATCCAGTATAACGAATATTTATTTTTGATTTTTTCTTTAGTCCGGCCAAGAATTATTAACGTCCAGAACACCAAAACCGTCCGATATGTTTTTTCTTATCTGTCTTTTAAGAGGAAAACACAAGTAAAACGAAGACGAAAAGAAAAGAAAAGGAAGAATACAGCAATACTGTGTACCTTCCATTATTTATTACGGTTCTTCTGAAAATTTCTCAACCGCTGATATATTTTCTTAGCAACTGGATCAACTATATACAATCTCTTTTTATTTACTAGGCTTTTTTTTCTGTAATTTTTCTACCGCTGAAATATTTGTAAATATATATATATATATATATATATATATATATATATATATATATATATACATATATATATATATATATATATATATATATATATATATATATATATATATATATATATATATATATATATATATAAATATATAATTGGTCCAATGGCTAAGAAAAATAATTGTGAGGTAGAGAAATTTACAGAGGAAGCCAAATAAAGAAAAGGCGGTTTAAGGAAGAGGAAGGCGTTTAGATAGTTTATCAGTTGCTAATAAAAATATTCCAGCGATAGAGAAATTTGTAAAAGAAAAAAGCCTGATAAATAAAGATAGGTTGTATACAGTTTATCCATTTGCTAAGAAAACATATTTCAGAGGTAGAGAAATTTACGGAAGAAGCCTAATAAATAAAGGAAGGTTGAAAGAAGAGAATAGCGTTTTAGGCAGTATAATAAATAAAAGGAGGTTGTATATAGTTAATCAGTTGCTAAGAAAAATATTGCATCGCCAGAGAATATCACAGAAAAAAAAATATATATATATAAATATATATATATATATATATATATATATATATATATATATATATATATATATATATGTATATATATATATATATATATATATATATATATATATATATATATATATATATATATATATATATATCACTTTAATTCACCGTACGTAATGTAATCCAGTATAACGAATATTTATTTTTGTTTTTTTCTTTAGTCCGGCCAAGAATTATTAACGTCCTCAACACCAAAAACGTCCGATATGTTTTTTCTTAATTGTCTTTTAAAAGAAAAACACGAGTAAAGCGAAGACGAAAAGGAAAAATACAGGAATAGTATGTACCTCCCTTTATTTATTACGGTTCTGATGGAAATTTCTCAACCGCTGAAATATTTTCTTAGCAACTGGATCAACTATATACAACCTCTTTTTTATTTATTAGAATTTTTTTCTGTAAACTTTCTACCGCTGAAATATTTGTACAAGAAATTGTATCAACTATATATATATATATATATATATATATATATATATATATATATATATATATATATATATATATATATATATATATATATATATATATATAATTGGTCCAATGGCTAAGAAAAATATTTGTGAGGTAGAGAAATTTACAGAGGAAGCCAAATAAAGAAAAGGAGATTGAAGGAAGACTAGGGCGTTTAGATAGTTTGTCAGTTGCTAAGAAAAATATTACAGCGTTAGAGAAATTTGTAAAAGAAAAAAGCCTCATAAATAAAGGTAGGTTGTATATCGTTTATACAGTTGCTAAGAAAAAATATTTCAGAGGTAGAGAAGTTTACGGAAGAAGCCTAAGAAATAAAGGGAGGTTGAAAGAAGAGGATATCGTTTTAAATAGTATGATAAATAAAAGGAGGCTGTGTATAGTTAATCAGTTGCTAAGAAAAATATTGCAGGGCTAGAGAATATCACAGAAGAAAAAGCCTAATCAATAAAATGAGGTTGAAGAAAGTGGATAGAGTGTATATATATATATATATATATATATATATATATATATATATATATATATATATATATATATATATATATATATATATATATATATATATATGTATATATATATATATATATATATATATATATATATATATATATATATATATATATATATATATATATATATATATATATGTATATATATTTATCACTTTAATTCACCGCACGTAATGTAATCCAGTATAACGAATATTTATTTTTGTTTTTTTCTTCAGTCCGGCCAAGAATTATGAAAGTCCTGAACACCAAAAACGTCCGAAATGTTTTTTCTTAACTGTCTTTTAAGAGAAAAACACGATTAAAGCGAAGACGAAAAGGAAAGAAAAGGAAAAATACAGGAATAGTATGTACCTCCCTTTATTTATTACGGTTCTTTTGTAAATTTCTCAACCGCTGAAATATTTTCTTAGCAACTGGATCAACTATATACAACCTGTTTTTATTTATTAGGCTTTTTTTCTGTAAATTTGCTACCGCTGAAATATTTGTACAAGAAATTGGATCAACAATATATATATATATATATATATATATATATATATATATATATATATATATATATATATATATATATATATATAATTGGTCCAATGGCTAAGAAAAATATTTTTGAGGTTGAGAAATATACAGAGGAAGCCAAATAAAGAAAAGGAGATTGAAGCAAGACTAGAGCGTTTAGATAGTTTGTCAGATGCTAAGAAAAATATTACAGCGTTAGAGACATTTGTAAAAAAAATAAAGCCTAATAAATAATGATAGGTTGTATATAGTTTATACAGTTGCTAAGAAAAAATATTTCAGAGGTAGAGAAGTTTACGGAAGAATCCTAATAAATAAAGGGAGGTTGAAAGAAGATGATTGCGTTTTCGATAGTATAATAAATAAAAGGAGGCTGTGTATAGTTAATCAGTTGCTAAGAAAAATTTTGCAGCGCTATAGAATATCACAGAAGAAAAAGCCTAATCAATAAAATGACGTTATATATATATATATATATATATATATATATATATATATATATATATATATATATATATATATATATATATATATATATATATATATATATATATATATATATATATATATCTATATATATATACACACACTTAGAGAAATCGATTTATTTTCTATATATATATATATATATATATATATATATATATATATATATATATATATATATCACTTTAATTCACCGTACGTAATGTAATCCAGTATAACGAAGATTTACTTTTGTTTTTTTCTTTAGTCCGTCCAAGAATTATTAACGTCCTGAACACCAAAACTGTCCGATATGTTTTTTTCTTAACTGTCTTTTAAGAGGAAAACACGAGTAAAACGAAGACGAAAAGGAAAGAAAAGGAAAAATACAGGAGTAGTATGTAACTCCCTTTATTTATTAGGGTTCTTCAGTATATTTCTCAACCGCGGAAATATTTTTCTTAGCAACTAGATCAGCAATATACAACCTCTTTTCATTTATGAGGCTTTTTTTTCTGTAAATTATCTATATATATATATATATATATATATATATATATATATATATATATATATATATATATATATATATATATATATATATATATATATATATAAATAATTGGTTCAATGGCTAAGAAAAATATTTGTGAGGTAGAGAAATTTACAGAGGAAACCAAATAAAGAAAAGGAGGTTTAAGGAAGATTAGTGCGTTTAGATAGTTTATCAGTTGCTAATAAAAATATTATACCGTTAGAAAAATTTGTAAAAAAAAAGCCTAATTAATAAAGATAGGTTGTAAATAGTTTATCCATTTGCTAAGAAAAACTATTTCAGGGGTAGTGAAATTTACGGAAGAAGCCTAATAAATAAAGGGGGGTTTAAAGAAGAGAATAGCGTTTTAGATAGTATAATTAATAAAAGGATGTTGTATATGGTTAATCAGTTGCTAAGAAAAATATTGCATCGCTAGAGAATATCACAAAAGAAAAAGCCTAATTAATAAAATGAGGTTAAAGGAAGGGGATAGAATATATATATATATATATATATATATATATATATATATATATATATATATATATATATATATATATATATATATATATATATATATATATATATATATATATATATATATATATATATATATATATATATATATATATATATATATATATATATATATATATATATATATATATATATATATATATATATATATATATATATATATATATTTTGTTTTTTTTAGTCCGCCAAGAATTATGAAAGTCCTGAACACTAAAACGTCCGAAATGTTTTTCTTAACTGTCTTTAAGAAAAAACACGATTAAAACGAAGACGAAAAGGAAAGTAAAGGAAAATACAGGAATAGTATGTACCTCCCTTTATTTATTACGGTCTACGGTTCTTTTAATTTCTCAACACTGAAATATATATATATATATATATATATATATATATATATATATATATATATATATATATATATATATATATATATATATATATATATATATATAAGAAAAATATTTGTGAGGTAGAGAAACTTACAAAGGAAGCCAAATAAAGAAAAGGAGATTGAAGGAAGACTAGGGCGTTTAGATAGTTTGTCAGTTGCTAAGAAAAATATTACAGCGTTAGAGAAATTTGTAAAAGAAAAAAGCCTCATAAATAAAGGTAGGTTGTATATCGTTTATACAGTTGCTAAGAAAAAATATTTCAGAGGTAGAGAAGTTTACGGAAGAAGCCTAAGAATTAAAGGGAGGTTGAAAGAAGAGGATATCGTTTTAAATAGTATGATAAATAAAAGGAGGCTGTGTATAGTTAATCAGTTGCTAAGAAAAATATTGCAGGGCTAGAGAATATCACAGAAGAAAAAGCCTAATCAATAAAATGAGGTTGAAGAAAGTGGATAGAGTATATATATATATATATATATATATATATATATATATATATTTATACATACATATATATATATATATATATATATATATATATATATATATATATATATAT
The DNA here is from genome assembly GCF_024679095.1 of Eriocheir sinensis. Lineage (NCBI taxonomy): Eukaryota > Metazoa > Arthropoda > Malacostraca > Decapoda > Varunidae > Eriocheir > Eriocheir sinensis. The sequence continues at coordinate 589,416 of NC_066566.1, read as the reverse complement.
ATATATATATATATATATATATATATATATATATATATATATATATATATATATATATATATATATATATATATATATATATATATATATATATATATATATATATATATATATATATATATATATATATATATATATATATATATATATATATATGAAGATTTACTTTTGTTTTTTTCTTTAGTCCGTTCAAGAATTATTAACGTCCTGAACACCAAAACCATGCGATATATTTTTTTCTTAACTGTCTTTTAAGAGGAAAACACGAGTAAAACGAAGACGAAAAGGAAAGAAAAGGAAAAATACAAGAATAGTATGTAACTCACTTTATTTATTAGGATTCTTCTGTAAATTTCTCAACCGCTGAAATATTTTCTTAGCAACTGGATCAACTATATACAACCTCTTTAAATTTATTAGGTTTTTTTTATGTAAATTTTCTACCGCTGAAATATTTGTATTAGAAATTGGATCAACTATATATATATATATATATATATATATATATATATATATATATATATATATATATATATATATATATATATATATATATATATATATATATAAATAATTGGTCCAATGGCTAAGAAAAATATTTGTGAGGTAGAGAAATTTACAGAGGAAGCCAAATAAAGAAAAGGAGGTTTAAGGAAGAGTAGGGTGTTTAGATAGTTTATCAGTTGCTAAGTAAAATATAACAACGTTAGAAAATTTTGTAAAAGAAAAAAGACTAATAAATAAAGATAGGTTCCATAGAGTTTATCCACTTGCTAAGAAAAAATATTTCAGAGGTAGAGATATTTACGGAAGAAGCCTAATAAATAAAGGGAGGTTGAAAGAAGAGAATAGCGTTTTAGATAGTATAATAAATAAAAGGTTATATATGGTTAATCAGTTGGTAGGAAAAATATTGCATCGCTAGAGAATATCACAGAAGAAAAAGCCTAATAATTGAAATAAAGTTAAAGGAAGAGGATAGACTATATATATATATATATATATATATATATATATATATATATATATATATATATATATATATATATATATATATATATATATATGTATATATATATATATATATATATATATATATATATATATATATATATATATATATATATATATATATATATATATATATATATATATATATATATATATATATATATATATATATATATATATATAGATCTATATATATATATATAAATATATATATATATATATATATAATGTAATCCAGTATAACGAATATTTATTTTTGTTTTTTTCTTTAGTCCGGCCAAGAATTATGAAAGTTCTGAACACCAAAAACGTCAGATATGTTTTTTCTTAACTGTCTTTTAAGAGAAAAACATGATTAAAGCAAAGACGAAAAGGAAAGAAAAGGAAAAATACAGGAATAGTATGTACCTCCCTTTATTTATTACGGTTCTTTTGTAAATTTCTCAACCGCTGAAATATTTTCTTAGCAACTGGATCAACTATATACAACCTGTTTCTATTTATATATATATATATGTATATATATATATATATATATATATATATATATATATATATATATATATATATATATATATATATATATATATATATATATATAGATATATATAGAAAAGTATTTTTGAGGTTGAGAAATATACAGAGGAAGCCAAATAAAGAAAAGGAGGTTTAAGGAAGAGGAGGGCGTTTAGATAGTTTGTCAGATGCTAAGAAAAATATTGCAGCGTTAGAGACATTTGTAAAAAAATAAGGCCTAATAAATAATGATAGGTTGTATGTAGTTTATACATTTGCTAAGAAAAAATATTTCTGAGGTAGAGAAGTTTACGGAAGAATCCTAATAAATAAAGGGAGGTTTAAAGAAGATGATAGCGTTTTCGATAGTATAATAAATAAAAGGAGGC
>NC_066566.1:540000-582500 GCF_024679095.1 Eriocheir sinensis | reverse complement strand
AGTATATATATATATATATATATATATATATATATATATATATATATATATATATATATATATATATATATATATATATATATATATATATATTTTTATATATATATATATATATATATATATATATATATATATATATATATATATATATATATATATAAAAACGTCCGATATGTTTTTCTTAACTGTCTTTTAAGAAAAACACGATTAAAACGAAGACGAAAAGGAAAGAAAAGGAAAAATACAGGAATAGTATGTACCTCCTTTATTTATTACGGTTCTTCTGTAAATTTCTCAACCGCTGAAATATTTTCTTAACAAGCAACTGGATCAACTATATACAACCTGTTTTTATTTAAGTCTTTTTTTTTCTAATTATTTTTATATGAAATATTATATAAGAAAATTAAAATATATATATATATATATATATATATATATATATATATATATATATATATATATATATATATATAAATAATTGCTATAATGGCTAAGAAAAATATTTGTGAGGTAGAGAAATTTACAGAGGAAGCCAAATAAAGAAAAGGAGGTTTAAGGAAGACTAGTGCGTTTAGATAGTTTATCAGTTGCTAAGAAAAATATTACAACGTTAGAGAAATTTGTAAAAGAAAAAAGCCTAATAAATAAAGGTAGGGTGTATATAGTTTATACAGTTGCTAAGAAAAAATATTTGAGAGGTAGAGAAATTTACGGAAGAAGCCTAATAAATAAAGGGAGGTTGAAAGAAGAGAAGAACGTTTTATATAGTATAATAAATAAAAGGAGGCTGTGTATAGTTAATCAGTTATTTAGAAAAATATTGCAGCGCTAGAGAATATCACAGAATAAAAAGCCTAATAAATGAAATGAGGTTGAAAGAAGAGGATAGAGTATATATATATATATATATATATATATATATATATATATATATATATATATATATATATATATATATATATATATATATATATATATATATATATATATATATATATATATATATATATATATATATATATATATATATATATATATATATATATATATATATATATATATATATATATATATATATATATATATATATATATATACGTAATGTAATCCAGTATAACGAAGATTTATTTTGTTTTTCTTTAGTCCGGCCAAGAATTATTAACGTCCTGAACACCAAAACCGTCCGATATGTTTTTCTTAACTGTCTTTTAAGAGGAAAACACAGGTAAAACGAAGACGAAAAGGAAGAAAAGGAAAAATACAGAATAGTATGTACCTCCTTTATTTATTACAGTTCTTCTGTAAATTTCTCAACCATGAAATATTTTCTTAGCAACTGGATCAACTATATACAACCTCTTTTTATTTATTAGGCTTTTTCTGTAAATTTTCTACCTGAAATATTTGTATATATATATATATATATATATATATATATATATATATATATATATATATATATATATATATATATATATATATATATATATATATATATAATGGCTAAGAAAATATTTGTGAGGTAGAGAAATTTACAGAGGAAGCCAAATAAAGAAAAGGAGGTTTAAGGAAGACTAGGGCGTTTAGATAGTTTATCAGTTGCTAAGAAAAATATTACAGCGTTAGAGAAATTTGTAAAAGAAAAAAGCCTAATAAATAAAGGTAGGTTGTATATAGTTTATACAGTTGTTAAGAAAAAATATTTCAGAGGTAGAAAAATTTACGGAAGAAGCCTAATAAATAAAGGGAGGTTGAAAGAAGAGAATAGCGTTTTAGATAGTATAATAAATAAAAGGAGGCTGTGTATAGTTAATCAGTTGCTAAGAAAAATATTGCAGCGCTAGAGAATATCACAGAAGAAAAAGCCTAATAAATAAAATGAGGTTGAAGGAAGAGGATAGAGTATATATATATATATATATATATCTATATATATATATATATATATATATATATATATATATATTTATATATATATACATATATATATATATATATATATATATATATATATATATTTATATATATATATATATATATATATATATATATATATATATATATATATATATATATATATATATTATATATATAACGAAGATTTATTTTGTTTTTCTTTAGTCCGGCCAAGAATTATTAACGTCCTGAACACCAAAACCGTCCGATATGTTTTCTTAACTGTCTTTTAGAGGAAAACACAGAGTAAAACGAAGACGAAAAGGAAAGAAAAGGAAAATACAGGAATAGTATGTACCTCCCTTTATTTATTACAGTTCTTCTGTAAATTTCTCAACCTATATATATATATATATATATATATATATATATATATATATATATATATATATATATATATATATATATATAAGGAAAGAGTAGAATATTTTAGATAGTTTATCATTAATAAAAATATATATAACGTTAGAGAAATTTGTAAAAAGAAAAAGCCTAATAAATAAAGATAGGTTGTATATAGTTTATTTGCTAAGAAAAATATTTCAGAGGTAGAAATTTACGGAAGAAGCCTAATAAATAAAGCGAGGTTGAAAGAAGAGAATAGTGTTTTAGATAGTATAATAAATAAAAGGAGGCTGTGTACAGTTAATCAGTTGCTAAGAAAAATATTGCAGCGCTAGAGAATATCACAAAACAAAAAGCCTACTAAATAAAATGAGGTTGAAGAAAGTGGATAGAGTATATATATATATATATATATATATATATATATATATATATATATATATATATATATATATATATATATATATATATATATATATATATATATATATATATATATATATATATATACATATATATAAATATATATATATATATATATATATATATATATATATCTATATATATATATATATATATATCTCTATATATATATATATCAGTATTACGAAGATTTTTTTTTGTTTTTTCTTTAGTCCGGCCAAGAATTATTAACGTCCTGAACACCAAAAACGTCCGATATGTTTTTTCTTAACTGTCTTTTAAGAGGAAAACACGAGTAAAACGAAGACGAAAAGGAAAGAAAAGGAAAAATACAGGAATAGTATGTACCTCCCTTTATTTATTACGGTTCTTCTGTAAATTTCTCAACCGCTGAAATATTTCCTTAGCAACTGGATCAACTATATATATATATATATATATATATATATATATATATATATATATATATATATATATATATATATATATATATATATATAAATAATTGCTATAATGGCTAAGAAAAATATTTGTGAGGTAGAGAAATTTACAGAGGAAGCCAAATAAAGAAAAGGAGGTTTAAGGAAGACTAGTGCGTTTAGATAGTTTATCAGTTGCTAAGAAAAATATTACAACGTTACAGAAATTTGTAAAAGAAAAAAGCCTAATAAATAAAGGTAGGATGTATATAGTTTATACAGTTGCTAAGAAAAAATATTTGAGAGGTAGAGAAATTTACGAAAGAAGCCTAATAAATAAAGGGAGGTTGAAAGAAGAGAAGAACGTTTTATATAGTATAATAAATAAAAGGAGGCTGTGTATAATTAATCAGTTGCTTAGAAAAATATTGCAGCGCTAGAGAATATCACAGAATAAAAAGCCTAATAAATGAAATAAGGTTGAAAGAAGAGGAAAGAGTATATATATATATATATATATATATATATATATATATATATATATATATATATATATATATATATATATATATATATATATATATATATATATATATATATATATATATATATATATATATATATATATATATATATATATATATATATATATATATATATATATATATATATATATATATATATATATATATATATATATTTTTTCTTATAACTGTCTTTTAAGAGGAAAACACAGGTAAAACGAAGACGAAAAGGAAGAAGAAAATAGGAATAGTATGTACCTCCTTTATTTATTACAGTTCTTCTGTAAATTTCTCAACCGCTGAAATATTTTCTTAGCAACTGGATCAACTATATACAACCTCTTTTATTTATTAGGCTTTTTCTGTAAAATTTCTACCTGAAATATTTGTATTAGAAATTGGATCAACTATATAGATATATATATATATATATATATATATATATATATATATATATATATATATATATATATATATATATAATTGGTCCAATGGCTAAGAAAAATATTTGTGAGGTAGAAAAATTTACTAAGGAAACGAAATAAAGAAAAGGAGGTTTAAGGAAGAGGAGGGCGTTTAGATAGTTTATCAGTTGCTAAGAAAAATATTACAGCGTTAGAGAAATTTCTTAAAGAAAAAAGCCTAATAAATAAAAGTAGGTTGTATATAGTTTATCCAGTTGCTTAAAAAAATATTTCAGAAGTAGAAAAATTTTACGGAAGAAGCCTAATAAATAAAGGGAGTTTGAAAGAAGAGAATAGCGTTTTAGATAGTATAATAAATAAAAGGAGGTTGTATATAGTTAATCAGTTGCTAAGAAAAATATTGCATCGCTAGAGAATATCACAGAAGAAAAAGCCTAATAAATAAAATGAGGTTAAAGGACGAGGATAGAGTATATATATATATATATATATATATATATATATATATATATATATATATATATATATATATATATATATATATATATATATATATATATATATATATATATATATATATATATATATATATATATATATATATATATATATATATATATATATATATATATATATATATATATATATATATATATATATATATATATATAGTGCCAAGAATTATTAACGTCGTCAACACTAAAACGTCCGATATGTTTTTTCTTAACTGTTTTTAAGAGGAAAACACAAGAAAAAAAAAGACGAAAAGAAAAAAAGGTTGTAATCAGTTGCTAAGAAAAATATTTCAGAGGTAGAAAATTTACGGAAGAAGCCTAATAAATAAAGGAGGTTGAAAGAAGAGAATAGTTTTAGATAGTATAATAAATAAAAGGAGGTTGTATATAGATAATCAGTTGCTAAGAAAAATATTGCAAGGCTAGAGAATATTACAGAATAAAAACCCCAATAAATAAAAAGAGCTTATATATATATATATATATATATATATATATATATATATATATATATATATATATATATATATATATATATATATATATATATATATATCTATATATATATATATATATATATATATATATATCTATATATATATATATATCTATATATAAATTATTAACGTCCTGAACACAAAACGTCCGATATGTTTTTCTTAACTGTCTTTTAAGAGAAAACACAGGTAAAACAAAGACGAAAAAGGAAAGAAAAGGAAAAATACAGGAATTGTATGTACCTCACTTTATTTATTACGGTTCTTCTGTAAATTTCTCAACCGCTGAAATATTTTCTTAGCAACTGGATCAACTATATACAACCTCTTTATTAATAGGCTTTTTTTTCTGTAAATTGTCTACCGCTGAAATATTTGTATTAGAAATTGGATCAACTATATATATATATATATATATATATATATATATATATATATATATATATATATATATATATATATATATATATATATATATATATATATATATATATATAAATATTACAGCGTTAGAGAAATTTGTAAAAAGAAAAAAGCCTAATAAAAAATAGGTTGTATATAGTTTATACAGTTGCTAAGAAAAATATTTCAGAGTAGAGAAATTTACGGAAGAAGCCTAATAAATAAAGGGAGGTTGAAAAGAAGAATAGCGTTTTAGATAGTATAATAAATAAAGGAGGCTGTGTATAGTTAATCAGTTGCTAAGAAAAATATTGCAGCGCTAGAATATATCATATATATATATATATATATATATATATATATATATATATATATATATATATATATATATATATATATATATATATATATATATATATATATATATATATATATATATATATATATATATATATATATATATATATATATATATATATATATATATATATATATATATATATATATATATATATATATATATATATATATATAGATATATATATATATATATATATATATATATATATATATATATATATATATATATATATATATATATATATATATATTTATAGAGATATATATAGAGGAAGCCAAATAAAGAAAAGGAGGTTTAAGGAAGAGGGCGTTTAGATAGTTTATCAGTTGCTAAGAAAATATTACAGCGTTAGAAAATTTGTAAAGAAAAAGCCTAATAAATAAAGATAGGTTGTATATAGTTTATACAGTTGCTAAGAAAAATATTTCAGAGGTAGAAATTTACGGAAGAAGCCTAATAAATAAAGGGAGGTTGAAAGAAGAGAATAGCGTTTTAGATAGTATAATAAATAAAAGGAGGTTGTATATAGTTAATCAGTTGCTAAGAAAATATTGCAGCGCTAGAATATCACAGAAGAAAAGCCTAATAAATAAAATGAGGTTAAAGGAAGAGGATATATATATATATATATATATATATATATATATATATATATATATATATATATATATATATATATATATATATATATATATATATATATATATATATATATATATATATATATATATATATATATATATATATATATATATATATATATATATATATATATATATATATATATATATATATATATATATATATATATATATTTTTCTTTAGTCCGGCCAAGAATTATTAACGTCGTGAACACAAAACGTCCGATATGTTTTTCTTAACTGTCTTTTAAGAGGAAAACAGTAAAACAAAGACGAAAAGGAAAGAAAAGAAAAATACAGGAATAGTATGTACCTCCTTTATTTATTAGGTTCTTCTGTAAATTCTCAACCGCAACATGAAATATTTTCTTAGCAACTGGATCAACTATATACAACCTGTTTTATTTATTAGGCTTTTCTGTAAATTTTCTATCGCTCAAATATTTGTATTAGAAATTGGATCAACTATATATATATATATATATATATATATATATATATATATATATATATATATATATATATATATATATATATATTGGTCCAGTGGCTGAGAAAAATATTTGAGGTAGAGAAATTTACAGAGAAAAGCCAAATAAATAAAATGAGGTTCAAGGAAAAGGGCTTTTTGATAGTTTATCAGTTGCTAAGAAAAATATTACAGCGTTAGAAATTTGTACAAGAAAAAAGCCTAATAAATAAAAAAGCTGGTTGTATATAGTTTATTCAATTGCTAAGAAAAAATATTTCAGAGGTAGAGATATTTACGGAAGAAGCCTAATAAATAAAGAGAGGTTGAAAGAAGAGAATAGCGTTTTAGAAACTATAATAAATAAAAGGAGGTTGTATATGGTTAATCAGTTGCTAAGAAAAAATTTACAGCGCTTGAGAAATTTACAGAAGAAAAAGCCTAATAAATAAAATAGGTTGAAGAAGAGGATAGCGTTAATATATATATATATATATATATATATATATATATATATATATATATATATATATATATATATATATATATATATATATATATATATATATATATATATATATATATATATATATATATATATATATATATATATATATATATATATATATATATATATATATATATATATATATATATATATATATATATATATATATATATATATATATATATATATATATATATATATATATATATATATATATATATATATATATATATATATATATATATATATATATTTAATTCACCGTAATGTAATCCAGTATAACGAAGATTTATTTTGTTTTTTATTAGTCCCGTTCAATTATAATTAACGTGAGCAACAGTCCGATATGTTTTTTCTTACCTGTCTTTTAAGAGAGAAAACACGAGTAAAACAAAGACGAAAAGGAAAACAAAAATACAGGAATAGTATGTACCTCACTTTATTTATATATATATATATATATATATATATATATATATATATATATATATATATATATATATATATATAATTGGTCCAATGGCTAAGAAAAATATTTGAGGTAGAAATTTACAGAAGCCAAATTAAATAAAATGAGGTTTAAGGAAAAGGAGGATTTTAGATAGTTTATCAGTTGCTAAGAAAATATTACAGCGTTAGAGAAATTTGTACAAGAAAAAGCCTAATCAATAAAAGCAGGTTGTATATAGTTTATTCAGTTGCTTAGAAAAAAAATCAGATAGAGAAATTTACGGGAAGCCTAATAAATAAAGGGATGTTGAAAGAAGTGAATAGCGTTTTAAATACAATAATAAATAAAAGGAGGTTGTATATAGTTAATCAGTTGCTAAGAAAAATATTGCATCGCTAGAGAAATTTACAGAAGAAAAAGCCTAATAAATAAAATGAGGTTCAAAGAAGAGGATATATAGATAATTGTTCAGTTGCTAAGAGATATTACAGCGACAGAGAATTTTACAGAAGAAAAGCCTAATAAATCAAAGGAGGTTAAAGGATATATATATATATATATATATATATATATATATATATATATATATATATATATATATATATATATATATATATATATATATATATATATATATATATATATATATATATATATATATATATATATATATATATATATATATATATATATATATAATTCACCGTACGTAATGTAATCCATTATAACGAAGAATTATTTTGTTTTTTTCAGTCCGGCCAAGAATTATTAACGTCGTTAACACCAAAACCGTCCGATATGTTTTTTCTTACCTGTCTTTTAAGAGTAAAACACGATTAAAACAAAGACGAAAAGGAAAGAAAAGAAAAAATACAGGAATACTATGTACCTCACTTTATTTATTAGGGTCTTCTGTAAATTTCTCAACCGCTGAAATATTTTTCTTAGCAACTGGATCAACTATATAGAAACTCATTTTATTTATTAGGTTTTGTTCTGTAATTTTTCTATCGCTCAAATATTTGTTCAGAAACTGGATCAACTATATATATATATATATATATATATATATATATATATATATATATATATATATATATATATATATATATATATAATTGGTCCAGTGGATTAGAAAAATATTTGAGGTAGAGAAATTTACAGAGGCCAATTAAATAAAATGAGGTTTAAGGAAAAGGAGGGATTTTAGATAGTTTATCAGTTGCTAAGAAAAATTTTTACAGCGTTAGAGAAATTTGCACAAGAAAATAGCCTAATAAAAAAAGCAGGTTGTATATAGTTTATTCAGTTGCTCAGAAAAATTATTTCAGCGATAGAGAAATTTACGGAAGAAGCCTAAAAAATAAAGGGATGTTAAAAGAAGTGAATAGCATTTTAGATACAATAATAAATATAAGGAGGTTGTATATAGTTAATCAGTTGCTAAGAAAAATATTGCAGCGCTAGAGAAATTTACAGAAGAAAAAGGTTAATAAATAAAATGAGGTTCAAAGAAGAGGATAGCGTTAAGATAGTTGTTCAGTTGCTAAGAGAGATATTACAGCGTCAGAGAAATTTACACAAGAAAAAGCCTAATAAATCAAAAGGAGGTTAAAGGAAGAGGAGTGCTTATATCTATCTATATATATATATATATATATATATATATATATATATATATATATATATATATATATATATATATATATATATATATATATATATATATATTCATCGTACGGAATGTAATCTAGTATAACGAAGATTTATTTTTGTTTTTTTATTTAGTCCGGCCAAGAATTATTAACCTCGTCAACACCAAAACCGTCCGATATGTTATTTCTTAACTATCTTTTAAGAGGAAAACATGAGTAAAACAAAGACGAAAAGGAAAGAAAAGAAAAAATACAGGAATAGTATGTACCTCACTTTATTTATTAGGGTCTTCTGTAAATTTCTCAACCGCTGAAATATTTTTCTTAGCAACTGGATCAACTATATACAAACTAGAATTATTTATTAGGTTTTGTTCTGTAAATTTTCTATCAAATATTTGTCAACTGATCAACTATATATATATATATATATATATATATATATATATATATATATATATATATATATATATATATATGATTGGTCCAGTGGCTAAGAAAAATATTTGAGGTAGAGAAATTTACAGAGGCCAATTCAATAAAATGAGGTTTAAGGAAAAGGAGGCTTTTAGATAGTTTATCAGTTGCTAAGAAAAATATTACAGCGTTAGAAAATTGTACAAGAAAATAGCCTAATATAAAAAGCAGGTTGTATATAGTTTATTCAGTTGCTCAGAAAAATTATTTTAGATAGAGAAATTTACGGAAGAAGCCTAAAAATAAAGGGTATTAAAAGAAGTGAATAGCATTTAGAAACAATAATAAATAAAAGGAGGTTGTATATAGTTAATCAGTTGCTAAGAAAATATTGCAGCGCTAGAGAAATTTACAGAAGAAAAAGCAATAAATAAAATGAGGTTCAAAGAAGAGGATAGCTTTAAGATAGTTGTTAATTTGATAAGAGAGATATTACAGAGTCAGAGAAATTTACAGAAGAAAAGCCTGATAAATCTAAAGGAGGTTAAAGGAAGAGGATATATATATATATATATATATATATATATATATATATATATATATATATATATATATATATATATATATTCACCGTACGTAATGTAATCCAGTATAACGAAGATTTATTTTTGTTTTTTATTTAGTCCGCCAAGAATTAATAACGTCGTCAACACCAAAACCGTCCGATATGTTTTTCTTAACTGTCTTTTAAGAGGAAAACACGAGTAAAACAAAGACGAAAAGGAAAGAAAAGAAAAATACAGGAATAGTATGTACCTCACTTTATTTATTAGGTCTTCTGAAAATTTCAAAACCATGAAATATTTTCTTAGCAACTGAATCAACTATATACAACCTTTTTATTTATTAGGTTTGTTCTGTAAATTTTCATCGCTGAAATATATATATATATATATATATATATATATATATATATATATATATATATATATATATATATATATATATATATATATATATATATATATATATATATATATATATATATATATATATATATATATATATATAGTCCAGTGCCTAAGAAAATATTTGAAGTAGAGAAATTTACAGAGGAGGCCAATTAAATAAAATGAGGTTTAAGGAAAGAAGGCTTTAGATAATTTTTCAGTTGCTAAGAAAAATATTACAGCGTTAGAGAAATTTGTACAAGAAAATAGCCTAATAAAAAAAAAGTAGGTTGTATATAGTTTATTCAGTTGCTCAGAAAAAATATTTCAGCGATAGAGAAATTTACGGAAGAAGCCTAATAAATAAAGAGAGGTTGAAAGAAGAGAATAGCATTTTAGATACAATATTAAATAAAAGGAGGTTGTATACAGTTAATCAGTTGCTAAGAAAAATATTGCAGCGCTAGAGAAATTTACAGAAGAAAAAGCATAATAAATAAAATGAGGTTGAAAGAAGAGGATAGCGTTAAGATAGTTGTTCAGTTGCTAAGAGAGATATTACAGCGTCAGAGAAATTTACAGAAGAAAAAGACTAATAAATCAAAAGGAGGTTAAAGGAAGAGGATAGCGTGTATATATATTTATATATATATATATATATATATATATATATATATATATATATATATATATATATATATATATATATATATATATATATATATATATATATATATATATATATATCACATTAATTCACGTAATGTAATCCAGTACATCGAAGATTTTTTTTTTTCTTTACTCCGCCAAGAATTATTAACGTCGTCAACACCAAAACCGTCCGATATGTTTTTCTTAACTGTCTTTTAAGTGGAAAACGCGAGTAAAACCAAGACGATAAGGAAAGAAAAGAAAAATTACAGGACTAGTATGTACCTCACTTTATTTATTAGGGTCTTCTGTAAAGTGCTCAACCGCTGACATCTTTTTCTTAGCAACTGGATCAACTATATACAAACTCTTTTATTTATTAGGTTTTGTTCTGTAAATTTTACCGCTGAAATATATATATATATATATATATATATATATATATATATATATATATATATATATATATATATATATATATATATATATATATATATATATAATTGGTCCAGTGGCTGAGAAAAATATTTGAGGTAGAGAAATTTACAGAAAAGGCCAATTAAATAAAATGAGGTTTAAGGAAAAGGAGGGATTTTAGATAGTTTATCAGTTGCTAAGAAAAATATTACAGCGTTAGAGAAATTTGTACAAGAAAATAGCCTAATAAAAAGCAGGTTGTATATAGTTTATTCAGTTCCTCAAAAAAATATTTCAGCGATAGAGAAATTTACGGAAGAAGCCTAATAAATAAAGGGAGGTTGAAAGAAGAGAATAGCATTTTAGATACAATAATAAATAAAAAGAGGTTCTATATATAGTTAATCAGTTGCTAAGAAAAATGTTGCAGCGCTAGAGAAATTTACAAAAGAAAAAGCCTAATAAATAAAATGAGGTTCAAAGAAGAGGATAGCGTTAAGATAGTTGTTCAGTTGCTAAGAGAGATATTACAGCGTCAGAGAAATTTACAGAAGAAAAAGCCTAATAAATCAAAAGGAGGTTAAAGGAAGAGGATAGCGTATATATATATATATATATATATATATATATATATATATATATATATATATATATATATATATATATATATATATATATATATATATATATATATATATATATATATATATATATATATATATATATATATATATATATATTCACCGTAATGTGTAAACCAGTATAACGAAGATTTATTTTTGTTTTTTTCTTTAGTCCGGCCAAGAATTATTAACGTCGTCAACACCAAAACCGTCCGATATGTTTTTTCTTAACTGTCTTTTAAGAGGAAAACACGAGTAAAACAAAGACGAAAAGGAAAGAAACGAAAAAATACAGGAATAGTATGTACTCACTTTATTTATTAGGTCTTCTGAAAATTCAATTGTTGAAATATTTTTTTTAGCAACTGGATCAACGATATACAAACTCCGTTTATTTATTAGGGTTTTTATTGTGTTAAATTTATACCTCTGAAAAATTTGTCTGAGAAACTTTATCATCTATATATATATATATATAGATATATATATATATATATATATATATATATATATATATATATAGATATATATATATATATAATTGGTCCAGTGGCTAAGAAAAATATTTGAGGTAGAAAAATTTACAGAGGAGGCCAATTAAATAAAATGAGGTTTAAGGAAAAGGAGGGCTTTTTGATAGTTTATCAGTTGCTAAGAAAAATATTACAGCGTTAGAGAAATTTGTACAAGAAAATAGCCTAATTAAAAAAGCTGGTTGTATATAGTTTATTCAATTGCTCAGAAAAATATATTTGTATATAGAGATATTTACGGAAGAACACTAATAAATAAAGAGAGGTTGAAAGAAGAGAATAGCATTTTAGATACAATAATAAATAAAAGGAGGTTGTATATAGTTAATCAGTTGCTAAGAAAAATATTGCAGCGCTAGAGAAATTTACAGAAGAAAAAGCCTAATAAATAAAAATAGGTTCAAAGAAGAGGATAGCGTTAAGATAGTTGTTCAGTTGGTAAGAGAGATATTACAGCGTCAGAGAAATTTACAGAAGAAAAAAATAAATTAAAAGGATAAAGGAAGATATATATATATATATATATATATATATATATATATATATATATATATATATATATATATATATATATATATATATATATATATATATATATATATATATATATATATATATATATATATATATATATATATATATATATATATATATATATATATATATATATATATATATATATATATATATATATATATATATATATATATATATATATATATCCACTTAATTCATATGTAATCCAGTATAATTCAAAGATTATATTTTTTTTTTTTTTTTTTTCCAAGAATTATTATCAAATAACAACAAAACAAACCGATAACTGATTCTTTTGTTTTTCTTAGAGGTCTTTAAGAGTAAAACAAAGAAAAAAAACAAAAAAACAAGAAAACAAAATACAAAATACTCACTTTATTTATTAATTCTTTTCTGTAATTTCAATTGCCGAAAATATTTTTCAGTAAACTGGAAACTATATATTTCACTTTTTATTTATTAGTTTTTGTCTATAAATTTTCTTTTGCTGGACTATTTCTATATATATATATTTTTATATATATATATATATATATATATATATATATATATATATATATATATATATATATATATATATATATATATATATATATATATATATATATATATATAGTGTACAAGAAAAATATTAGTGAGGTAGAGAAATTTACAGAGGAAACCAAATAAATGAAATGAGGTTTAAGGAAAAGGAGGACTTTTAGATAGTTTATCAGTTTCTATGAAAAATATTACAGCGTTAGAGAAATTTGTACAAGAAAATAGCCTAATAAAAAAGCAGGTTGTATATAGTTTATTCAGTTGCTCAGAAAAAATATTTCAGCGATAGAGAAATTTACGGAAGAAGCCTAATAAATAAAGGGAGGTTGAAAGAAGAGAATAGCATTTTAGGTACAATAATAAATAAAAGGAGGTTGTATATAGTTAATCAGTTGCTAAGAAAAATATTTCAGCGCTAGAGAAATTTACAGAAGAAAAAGCCTAATAAATAAAATGAGGTTCAAAGAAGAGGATAGCGTTAAGATAGTTGTTCAGTTGCTAAGAGAGATATTACAGCGTCAGAGAAATTTACAAAAGAAAAAGCCTAATAAATCAAAAGGAGGTTAAAGGAAGAGGATAGCGTATATATATATATATATATATATATATATATATATATATATATATATATACAAATATATATAGATATATATATATATATATAGAGATATATATATATATGTATATATATATATATATATATATATATATATATATATATATATATATATATATATATATATATATATATATATATATATATATATATATATATATATATATATATATATATATATATATATATATATATATATATATATATATATATAATTCACCGTACGTAATGTAATCCAGTATAACGAAGATTTATTTTTGTTTTTCTTTAGTCCGGCCAAGAATTATTAACGTCGTCAACACCAAAACCGTCCGATATGTTTTTCTTAACTGTCTTTAAGAGGAAAACACGAGTAAAAACAAAGACGAAAAGGAAAGAAAACAAAAATACAATAATAGCATGTACCTCACTTTATTTATTAGTCTTCTGTAAATTTCTCAACGTTGAAATATTTTTTCAGCAACTGGATCAACTATATACAAACCCCTTTTACTTATTAGTTTTTGTTCTGTAAATTTTCACTGTACCGTTTGTATACTGGATATATATATATATATATATATATATATATATATATATATATATATATATATATATATATATATATATATATATATATATAATTGATCCAGTTGCTAAGAAAAATATTTCAGCTTTAGGGAAATTTACAGAAGAAGGCTAATAAATAATAGGAGGTTGAAGGAAGAGGATAGCGTTTAGATAGTTGATCAGTTGCCAAGAAAAATATTGCAGCGTTAGAGGAATTTACAGAAGAAAAAGACTCCCTAGGCTCACCCCAATTCTCCGCCACGTCACCCACTCCCCGCTTCCTTCCTCTCACCCTTCTCCTGCCACCCGAACCCTTCCCTGCCCTCTCCCCTCCCATAGCCTTGCCCTGCTGCTCGCTCGCTCTCCCCACGTCGTCTTGCAGAGGGAAAATAGGGATATGACCGTCTGTTGGTGGTCATTTAGATGCGCCGTGTGATAAGAGAAGAACACCGCTATTACTGTTACTACTGCTACTACTACGACTACTACTAAGAAAAGGGGAAGGGTGAAGGAAGAAAGAAAGAAGGAGGAAAGGAATGGAGTAAATGGAGAAAGAAGGAAGTGGGATGTAGAGGAAAAGGAGGCGATGAAGTTGAAGTGAGATAAACGAGGAAAAAAAAATGAGGAAAAGGAAAGCGGGAAGGAGATTTAGTAACGCGGAAAGGAGAATAGGAAGGAGAGAGAGAGAGAGAGAGAGAGAGAGAGAGAGAGAGAGAGTGAGATAGAGAGAGATAGAGAGAGAGAGCTTGAGAGTGAGAGTGAGAATGTCATATGGTGAAGGTAAAAAGAATGAAGGAAAAGGCATGAAAAGGAAAGCAGCAATGGGGGAAGGAGGGTGGGGTGGAGTATCAGAGGGGAGGGGAAGAGGGATGAAGGAAAGGAGGGGAGAAGGGAGTAAAGTGCATGAGGGCGAGTTGAGGGAGGGGAGGGGAGGGGAGGAGAGGAGTCATGAGTGAGGACAGAAGGGGAATGAGGTTGTAGTTAGCCGAGTGGAATGAGTGTGAAAGAGGGGAGAGGGAGGGGAGAGGAGAGGGGAGGGAGAGGGAAGGGAGAGGGGAGAGAAAGGAAAACGATGGAAAAGAAAGAGGGGAGAGGGTAGAAGAGGAATAATGAGGGGAGAGGAGAGAGAAGGGAGAGGAGAGAAAAGAGAGGGGAGAGGGGAAATGATAAGGGGAGAGGAGAGGGAGGAGAAGGGAAAGAGGAGAGAAAAGAAAAGGGAGAAGATGGAAGAGAGAGGAGAAAGGGGAGAGGGGAATGATGAGGGGAGAGGAGAGAGGGGAGAAGGGAAACAGGAGAGAAAAGAAAGGGGAGAAAATGGGGGGGTGAGGAGAGAGGGCAGAGGATAGAGGGGAGAGGAGAAAGGGGAGAGAATGGAGAAGGGAGAGAGAAAAAGTGGAGAAAACGGGGAGAAGAGTGAGGGGATAGGAGAGAAAGGGAAGAGGATGGAGATGGGAAAGAGGGGAGAGGGAAGAAAATGGAGAGGATGGAGGAAGAGAGGGAGAGAGGGGAGAGGGGAGAGAGGGGAGATTCAAGGCGTGTCATTTCCGCTGTATTTCACTCCTTTTTCAAGTCGACTTTCAAGATGCTGCCTCTCTCTCTCTCTCTCTCTCTCTCTCTCTCTCTCTCTCTCTCTCCACAACATCTTATATTTTCTTTCTCTCTCTCTGTGTGTGTGTGTGTGTGTGTGTGTGTATGTGTGTGTGTGTGTCCTGTACAAGAGGTCCTTCAGTATCACTCCAACACACTCCCTTCCTCCCTCTCTCCCTCCCTTCCTCCCTTAATCCCTCCCTTCCTCCCTCCCTCCCCACTATGCCCATATCTAGACCTCCTTCACTCTCTTTCAGTCTTCCTCCTCCTCCACCTCCTCCTCGTCCTCCTCCTCCTCTCCTTATTTATCCTGCCCTCCTTCTGTCCCTTCCTTGTCCTTAAAACCATGCCCAACCTTCCTTCTATCTTACTCTTCCTTCCCTCCTTCCTTCCTTCCTTCCCTACATTCCTTCCTTCCTTCCCTCCCTACATTCCTTCCTTCCTTCCTTCCTCCCCTTTCCTTCCTTTCTTCCTTCCTTCCTTCTCCCCTCCCTACCTACCTTCCTCATTGCTTCAAATCAGAATAAACTTTTTGCAGCGGTTTAATTGGACAGCTTTGAACACAAGTACGGAAAAGAGAGAGAGAGAGAGAGAGAGAGAGAGAGAGAGAGAGAGAGAGAGAGAGAGAGAGAGAGAGAGAGAGAGAGAGAGAGATAGAGAGAGAGAGAGAGAGAGAGAGAGAGAGAGAGAGAGAGAGAGAGAGAGAGAGAGAGAGAGAGAGAGAGAGGCGAAGACACTACTAACACTACATATATACTACAACACCATCAACACCACCATCACCATCACCATCAACACCACCATCACCACCAACAAGTCACCTCCACCACCAACACCACAACGACTAACATCAACAACAACAGCAACAGTAACAGTAGTCTCCATGAAGCTCTCAAGTCAGTTATCTCTTCAAGTCTGTAATTTTTTTGTTTGTTTTTAGTTTCTCACAGCGGAAGACACACGCCCCTGGAGACACTGCAGGAGGAGGAGGAGGAGAAGGACGAAGAGGAGGAGGAGGAGGAGAAGGAGGAGGAGGAGGAGGAAGTGCAAGTGAAATGGTAGTAAAGCCTTGAAAGAAAAACAAAAGGAATAAAAACAAGAACAATATTAAAAAAAAAAAAAAAATCGACTGATACAAATAATTAAGAGAAACAGAAAATGAGAGAAATCAATATTGTTTTAGGAATAGAAAGGGATGGGGAAGAAGAAGGAAGTAATGATGATAGGAAGAAAAGGATGAAGATGACGATGAGGAGAAGGAGGAAAAGGAAGACACGGAAGAGCAGAAAGGGGAAGAAAGGGAAGAGGAGGAGGAGAGGGAAATACTTGTGGAAGGACGAAAATGATGATGATGATGATGATGATGGAGTAGATGGCGGTGACAGAAGAGCAAGAAAGGGAAGAGGAGGAGGAAGAGGAGGAGGAAGAGGATGTACTGGGGGAAGAAAGAAAAGAATAAAGATGAGTAGATGGTGGTGACGGAAGACCAGGGAAGGGAACAAAAGGGAGGAGGAGGAGGAGGAGGAGGAGGAGGGGCTGGGGTCTCGTCTTCATTACCGGCAAATTAATCCACTTTGTATGAATCGAAAAAAAAGTTGCGCTTTGATGTATTTTCTTGGGCGAGTTTAAAGTCATTATGGAAGGAGGGAGATTATTGGAGACAGGCGGTGGTGGTGGTGGTGGTAGTGGTGGTGGTATGCGTAATTGTGGTAGTCATGGTGCTGTCAACGATGGTGGTGGTGGTGGTGGTAGTGGCATGCGTAATTGTGGTAGTCATGGTGCTGTCAACGGTGGTGGTGGTGGTGGTGGTGATATGCGTAATTGTGGTAGTCATGGTGCTGTCAACGATGGTGGTGGTGGTGGTGGTGGTGGTGTGCGTATTTGTGGTAGTCATGGTGCTGTCAACGGTGGTGGTGGTGGTGGTGATGATGGTAAGGATAAATACCTGGTGGACACACACACACACACACACACACACACACACACACACACACACACACACACACAGACAATCCCCCCTTCCCCCCACACACAGTCCCCATCCCCCCCTACACAAACACACATACACACCTCCTCCCTCCCTCAAAAATACACACCATCACTTTTACACACATATACAAACCACACTTACTCGCTGAATTAATTAATGTCACTTGAAAGACTGACCGCCAACCCGCAATAAAAGAACGCGTAATCAATCACTTAAGGGAAGCAAAAAGGGGCGACGCCTTGCACGGAGCGGCCGGATTAGCGGAGGAGCCAAAGGTGTGCCCGCGAGAGTTGTGTGTCGAGGTGTGAAAATGCTATATAAGACGAAAGATAGATATAGATAGGGAGACAAACGGAGATGGGCAGATAAATAGACAGTGAATGAGTGAGTGAGTGTATGTGTGTGTGTGTGAGTGAGTGAGTGAGTGAGTGAGTGTATGTGTGTGTGTGTGAGTGAGTGAGTGAGTGAATGAGTGAGTGTATGTGTGTGTGTGTGTGTGTGTGTGTGTGTGTGTGTGTGTGTGTGTATCAATCTCACAGCAGAGTGAACAGCCGATACATAATAACAAAAGACAAAATATTATTACTTGTTTTATGTTAAGCAAGATGAAGAACAAGACGACGTGAGGCTTGAAGCGGAGGAATCAACAAGAAAAAAAATCAGAGTGAAGCTTTACCTATTTTTCTGGTGCTTTTTTTTTTCATATGCGGTTGGGTTAAGTAGTAGTAGTAGTAGTAGTAGTAGTAGTAGTAGTAGTAGTAGTAGTAGTAGTAGTAGTAGTAGTAGTAATAGTAGTAGTAGTAGTAGTAGTAGTAGTAGTAGTAGTAGTAGTAGTAGTAGTAGTAGTAGTAGTAGTAGTAGTAGTAGTAGTAGTAGTAGTCATTCCGTAGAAGGGAGGGCGAAGCATGGTAAAGGTACAGCGGCGTAGATGGAAGAAATTGATGCTGAGGCGTTTTAAGGCTGTTGTGATGTCTGCTACAGCGAGGAAGAGCCGTTATGTAGAGTTTATGTAGATGTTATGTACTACTATTACTACCACCACCACTAATACTACTACAACTACTACTACTTCTACTACTACTGTTGCTGCTTTCACTGATACTATTACTGCTACTGTTATCTAGAAACGTTATTTAGAGATACAGATTTAGCAACGAGTAGAGTGTAGATGTTCTTTTCCTGCTATAACTATTAAATAAAAACAAAAATAAAAATGCACAAACGAAGCGTGTGGTGCAGCGGCGATAACAAACAAAACAAAGATAATATCCCTTTGCAGGAGTGAATACAAGACTACGTCCGCTAAAACACTACTGGAAGGGGATGGCGGGATTTTAAACACTAATATAAGATTAATAACAAAAATGAGTGATAGTGATGAGGTTGTGATGACTAATACGGGGAGAGGAGAAGACGCACGAGACGAGGATCAAGGAGTATTAAGGAGTATCAAAATGGGAGAATTAAAACCTCTCTCCAAATGACTCTGGTTTCTCGGTTTTGGAAGCTTCACCTGGACATAATTTGGGACCAGCACCATTGCGGGAGATTTTGCTTCCAATATTTTCTTTTTCTATTATTATGCGTCCTTGAGTTGCCTTCTTATATGTGAAAAAAAAAAATGCTGAAGGTGTAAAGTGATTGCCAGGTTATGATCATAGAGGAAAAGGTGAGGATGGAGTATTGAAACGTCGGTGATGCAGTCTTCCGGGCGTCCTATAGTGTTGTGTGGAGCGGGACCCGGGAGAGCCTGGCTGAGCTGGGGATGACGCGGCGGAGAGGAGACAATGAAAACGGATCATCTGGCGACACCTGACCCCACCTGCGGCGACCACTCAGGTGAGGACGCGGCCACAGACACGCAATGAGGTGTGTGTTTGTGTGTGTCTGTCTACCAGGATGAGTGTGTCTGTCTGTCTACCTGTCTATGCAAAGATGAGTGTGTGTGTGTGTGTGTGTGTGTGTGTGCGTGTGTGTGTGTGTGTGTGTGTGTGTGTGTGTGTGTGTGTGTGTAATAATAATCATAATAAAACCCTGTCTGCCTCCCTGTGTCTGTCTAGCTGTCAGTCTGTCTGTCTGTCTGTCAGTTTGATACCTGTCTGATTGCATCTGTAATCCTTCTTCTTTGCCTTAATAAATTATTTCTTTCTCGACAAGAACAAGAACAGGAACACGATAACAAGAACAATAACAGGAAAATTACAACAATAACAACCAAGACTAAAGCAAATACTAGCAACAAACAATAACAAAAACACTACCACTACCTCCATCACCACCAATAGTACTACCACTGCCACCACAACCATCAACACCACCAACAACAACACTACCAAAAACCAAGCAAACACAAAAATACCCCCAACAACAGACAGGGTTCGAACTGAGGGGCGGGGGCCATCACACCCACCAAGGCGAGGACGAAGCTGAAAGTGCCGTTATCGCGGGGCCGAGACACAATCAGCAGCTTCCTTAATGCCTCGCTTCCCTCCTCACCTTACGAGGGATCGAGCCTGACTTATGCGTTAAAAGTTCGCCCCCGTACATAACGAAGGGGAATAGATGGCGGCAATTACCACCTGTCATCGCTGCCCAGGTGAGAGAGAGAGAGAGAGAGAGAGAGAGAGAGAGAGAGAGAGAGAGAGAGAGAGAGAGAGAGAGAGAGAGAGAGAGAGAGAGAGAATATGCTAAGTATCTATAAGCCATCATCTAGAGTGTGTGTGTGTGTGTGTGTGTGTGTGTGTGTGTGTGTGTGATTTGATGGGAGGATTTCATGCATTAATAATTCATTTACATTCGGGAGATTTATGTTATGTATGTATGTTTGTTTGTGTATGTGTGTGAGTCTCTCTCTCTCTCTCTCTCCGGGCAATCAATCTTTTCTCTTCCTTGATAATACAGTTTACACCTTAAAGGCAAGAGAGAGAGAGAGAGAGAGAGAGAGAGAGAGAGAGAGAGAGAGAGAGAGAGAGAGAGAGAGAGAGAGAGAGAGAGAGAGAGAGAGAGAGAGAGAGAGAGAGAGAGAGAGAGAGAGAGAGAGAGAGAGAGAGAGCGCTAATACCCCTCTTTTGACTGTGAAATGAAAGCGAAACAGGGACAGACAGACAAACAGACAGACAAACACACGTAGAGAGAAAAAAAGAGAGCAGGGAGAGGGGACCCAACCACCCAACCAACCAGCCCCTTCCCTCTCTCTCTCTCTCTCCCCTCCCTTTCCCTCTCTCTCCCTTCCCCTCCCCTCCCTCTTTCCCCTTACCCCATCCCTCCCCCCGGACCTGGGCTGAGGGAAGGGTGAAACAGGTTTGTGAATCAAGGGGAAAATTGACCTTGGGCTTCCCCTCACCCATGGGGGCTCGCCAATTTGCCTGTGAATTTCCCCCGACAGAGAGTGTATACAATTTTCTCCAATTTGCGGCATCATTCTGCGTTGATTTTAGGCCAGAAAGGAGACCACATCAACCGCCCCTCCCCGCCCTGCTTATTGGGAAGAGC
Source organism: Eriocheir sinensis (assembly GCF_024679095.1). Taxonomy (NCBI): domain Eukaryota; kingdom Metazoa; phylum Arthropoda; class Malacostraca; order Decapoda; family Varunidae; genus Eriocheir; species Eriocheir sinensis. The sequence continues at coordinate 560,004 of NC_066566.1, read as the reverse complement.
CAGTGGTGGTGGTGGTGGTGGTGAGGGGAGAGAGAGATCAGAGTGCGGAGGAAAGGAAGGGAAGAGAAGAGGAGGAAAAGTGTTGTTGTTGGTGGTGGTGAACTTCATACATGGTGAGGAAGAGACGGGGGAGGTGGTGGTGTGGTGGTGGTGGTGGAGGGTAGAGCAGGATGAGGCAGAAGGAGAGGAAGAGAAGAAAGAGAGGGAAGGGAAGTATTGGTGTTGAACTAGATGGTGAGGAAGAGAGTGGTGGTGGTGGTGGTGGTGGTGTTGGGAGGGAGGGGAGATAAGGATGAGGCAGAAGGAAAGGAAGAGAAGAAAGAGAGGGAAGGGAAGTGCTGGTGTTGATCTTGGTGGTGGTGGTGGTGGGAGGGGGAGGGGGGGCGAAGAAGAGGAGGAGGAGGCCGAGGAAGAAAATACAGATGAGGAAGACAAGTAAGGTCAAGAAGAGGAAGAGGAAGAGGAAGAGGAGGAGGAGGAAGAAGAGGAAAAGGGAGGATAAAAAAAAAAATTCACCAAACGGAAGAAAAAAAATACATAAAAGGAGCAAAGCAAGAAGAAAACAGAAGCAAGGAAGATCAAGAGGAGGAGGAAGAGGAGGAGGAGGAGGAGGAAGAGTGGCTAGGATCAGGAAGGATAATAGAAAGTGGCATCTAGGAGGAAGGGAAGGTGGAGAGAGAGAGAGAGAGAGAGAGAGAGAGAGAGAGAGAGAGAGAGAGAGAGAGAGAGAGAGAGAGAGAGAGAGAGAGAGAGAGAGAGAGAGAGAGAGAGAGAGAGAGAGAGTGGGGGAGGTGGGGGAGGAGACAGTTAAGAGGGGAATTTGACCACGTGTATGGGATGGGAAATGGCTGCCGAGGAAAAGGAAAAAAAATAGGAGACAAGGCAAAGAGAGAAGGAAGGAAGGAAGAGAGAAGAGAGAAGAGAAAGTGGAGGAAGGAGGAAAAAAAAATCTCAACACACTCTCCTTTTCGTTTATAGTCACCGTAGAAATCCCCTCTTTTGCCTCCTTCAATGTTAGAGGAGGAGGAGGAGGAGGAGGAGGAGAATCTGGTGTCGGTGACTGGGTAATGACCGTAAAACTGTATTTGCATGCACACACACACACACACACACACACACACACACACACACACACACACACACACACACACACACACACACAGGCTGCTTAGTAAAACCTTAAGGACGAAAATCATACTGCAGAAAGAGGGAAAGTATGAAAGAGGAGGAGGAGGAGGAGGAAGAGGAGGAGGAGGAGGAAGGAAATAATGAGAAAGAAGAAACAAAAATACCTGAAGGCAGATGAAGGAAGATGACGAGGCAGAACTTAGAGGAAGAAGAGGAAGACGGAAGAGAGAAAAAAACACCGAGTGACAGGAGGAGGAGGAGGAGGAGGAGAAGGAGAAGGAGGAGGAGGGAAATAAAGGAAGAGGGGAGGATGGATGATGCAAAGGCAGAGGAAGAAGAGGAGGAAAAAGGGACAGAAGAAGAAACACAAACTGACAGAAGGAAGGAGGAAGAAAATGAAGGAGAGGAAGGAAGGAGGTAAAGGAGGAGGAGGAGGAGGAGGAGGAGGACAAAGGCACTAACAGACAGGAAGAACAGAGGAAGCAAAGGAGTAAGTTAAAGGAAATAGGAGACAAGCGGGAAAGGAAGCACTGGATTAGGACCTTCCCTCCTGACGCTGCGGGAGGAGGAGGAGGAGGAGGAGGAGGAGGAGGAGGAGGAGGCGCGTCGCTCCAGCGGTCACGTGGGTTTTACGACTCGGTGGGAGAGGCTGAAGAAGGCGATGCAGGAGAGAGAGAGAGAGAGAGAGAGAGAGAGAGAGAGAGAGAGAGAGAGAGAGAGAGAGAGAGAGAGCATACATACCCTTTTCTCATTATTCTTAACCCCTTCTACTACTACAACTACTGCTACTACTACTACTACTTCTACTACTACTACTACAACAAAAAATAACAGTGTGTAATCTTTCGGCCAGGGATGAGGGTGTGGGTTGTGTGGGTTGGTGTGGGTGGAATGAGGGTGTGGGTGTGGGATGGGCGTACTACTTTCACCAACATTTCGGCCGGGCGTCAGTTGTATTACGTCCCACTGTCCCAGCGTGATACTCTCAGCCTTTTCCTTGAGCGTCCCAGCCAGTGGTCGGTGGAGCCAAGGCGGCACACGGCGAGGACAAACCATCCCAGAAGGGAACAACGTTGATAACCTGCACGTTCCTGCTAAATATTGTTCATTTACATTAAAATGACTCAGCAAAAGAAAATGAAGAAGGCTAAATGCTGCGGGTGCTTCGCCTGGCTCTTCGCCAGGTGGGCACGCCGCAGCCCCCCCGAGGACCTCGACTCCACCGTCGAGGACACCAAAAACGCCCAGGACGATGCAGGTGAACGGGGCCAAGGGTCCCTGAGCCTGGTCTGCCTGGAGAACGCTGCTCAGCCTCTCTCTGTGGTGGAGGAGGAACTCCCCTCCGACACCCAGGATGCTGATGGGGTCGTGGAAGAGGCAGGAAAGGAGAGCCATGGCAGGAAGCCTGAAACTCTCGTCATCACTATCCACTTGGTCAAGAGAGAAAGGGTCGACAAGCCAGTGGACAAAAATACAGTCGCAGAAAAAGACTGGAAGCAAAAGGAAGGCCATGGCAGGAAGCCTGAAACTCTCGTCATCACCATTCACTTGGTCAAGAGAGAAAGGGTCGACAAGCCAGTGGACGAAAATACAGTCGCAGAAAAAGACTGGAAGCAAAAGGAAGGCCATGGCAGGAGGGTTGAAACCCTGATCATTACTCTGCACATGGTCAAGAGAGAAAAGATCAAAGAGGTGTACGAGGAGCTGCCCTCCGAGCATCACGGCACTGCTGGGGACGCTCCCTCCTGCAGGAGCAAGGCTGTCACCGGGCCACCAGAGAAGACGCCCCTCAAGAGCAGCTTCAGAAAGCACGATGCACCTCCAAACCCCGCCAAGAAAGTTGTCAGGTTCAGCTTCCAAAACCTGAACACTTTCGTCAAAGATCGAGAACTGTACTGTGGCTACGACTACTTCAAGTACGGCTTCCCTCTCTCCATGATTCGTTCTGAGCTGGAAAGAACAGTGAAGCCACAGGAAGAGCCAGCAAAGGAAGCAGTGAACAAACTGCCAGAGAAAACGGTATCAGAGAAAGCAACACATTCAGACAACAAAACCACTGAGCCACAACATCTCACAGGGATCCTCAAGAAAGGAAAGACGGCCAGCACCGCTCATAAATGTCTCCGCTTTAACTTCCAAAACCTGAACACTTTCGTCAAGGATCGTGAACTGTACTGTGGCTACGACTACTTCAAGTACGGCTTCCCTCTCTCCATGATTCGTTCTGAGCTGCAAAAGCCAAAGGAGAGAACAGTGAAGTCACAGGAAGGGCCAGTACAGGACGCAGCAAACAAACACAATACACTGCACCAGCAGACAGTTAGAGCAGCTGGCTGTGCACCAATGAATACCACTACTGAAGGGAAGTCTCCTAAAGGTATTCTTAAGAAAGAAAAGATGCCAGGGTCCACCTGTCCAAAACACGTGCGCTTCAACCTTGGTAACCTCCGCGCCCCCGTTAAGGAACGTGAGCTGTACCGTGGCCACGACTACTTCAGATACGCCGAGCCGCTCCAAGTCACTCAGTCTCCAAACTTCACCTCGAGGCCCCACCACCAGCCCGTTAGATCCGCCTCTAACTCGCTGCGCGGCGCACCTCGGCACCTCGGGAGGCCGAGGACACAGCGGAGCAACGACTCCTTCCAGCAAAACAGTGGCCGGAATGCTGCACACAACTACACCAACAACCGCCACTCACAGCACCGCCATCACAACTCCAGCAGCCACGTCTCGCCCAGATACGAAACAAGGTATTTCTACGAAGGGCAGACAAACCCAGGCACCAACTCCCGCAGCAGAAGTCGTGTCAAGAGAGGCGCCAAGCCGAGTGAAGGCGATGTTCTGGGAGCACAGGGCGAGTACACAGCGTCGTGATCAAACTCAAATGTTCAGCGACGTACAGTTGACGTACATTGCGGGTGCATTTCTCAATACCCGCTGAACAGTAACTGTCGTTGATTGGTGATAACAGTGACTGAGGAGTGCCAAGAAGCACCACAAACACGCTGCGAGGAACGGCTCGCCAGCTGACTAAAATCACCGTGCAGAGGAACACGTCCCAGGGAACGGTGGCACTTTACGGAACACATTGTTCAAGAGTGTCGCATCTGTGGGGAGTGTTGCGATGCATGGGTGTGCTTACATTTCTTATCTTATATTTCAAATGAAAAATAGAAAATGTTGTCTTACAAAAAACCTTAGGCAGGGACAGCAGGGTCGTGTTCTTCAGAACAAGAAACGTTATGTAAGGAGTTGTCTAAACGACCACCTTAGCAAGGCTGTGTCACCTGCGAATCTAAGGTTACTCTCTCTCTCTCTCTCTCTCTCTCAAGCTTACACGGTCTTGGAGTCAGGAATCTGTGTCACCACCAAAACCACCATCACCACCACCACCACCACCATCACCACCAACAAAAAAAACTACCCCCCCCCTACACTACTTTTAACCCTCTCTCCACAATCATAACCACCCCAACCCCACACAATCACCACCACCACCACCCCGCACCTCCTCGCCCAACCTTCCGTCTGTACCATCGCCGCGCCCCGCCGTGCCCGCCGCCGCCGCCGTCAGTACAGGAGGCAGCGGAAGCCCTTGGAGGCCCGAACATAAGAACAGAGTGTATAACAACCCGCCGAAGAGACATAAACCCCGGCGCTAACGTCCAGCCCTGAAGGCTTGTTGGCTACACCTCCTTCCGGGCACTGTATAGGGGGGGGAGGGAGGATGGGGAAGGGGGGGGGAAGAGGGAGTGGAGAGAGAGAGAGAGAGAGAGAGAGAGAGAGAGAGAGAGAGAGAGAGAGAGAGAGAGAGAGAGAGAGAGAGAGAGAGAGAGAGAGAGAGATGAATGAAGAAAAGAAAAGAAACAATGAGTGAATTAAAGAATGTAAATAAATAAACGAAAGAAAGAATTAGAGAGAGAGAGAGAGAGAGAGAGAGAGAGAGAGAGAGAGAGAGAGAGAGAGAGAGAGAGAGAGAGATCATGGAAGGCGGAAGGCGGAAGGCGGCAGGACCGGAGGCTGGCCAGCGCTTATCTCCTCACTGAATGAAGACCTCCTCCTCTTCCTCCTCCTCCTCTTGGCACCAGCTCCAGGATCACGACTCCGCCTCGACGCCCCCTTACGGCCCCTGATTCCCTTGTGTTTACGCCCTAGAGCTTATGTAAATCATGCCCCGAAAAAGCCAACAAGCCGAGATGGAGGGAAAAAAAGGAAGTGACGCCGAGGAGGGAAAGATGCGGCGAACAGACAGACTAAACTACCGCCAATGAGAGAGAGAGAGAGAGAGAGAGAGAGAGAGAGAGAGAGGGGGGGGGGGGGTTAGGGGGGTAAGGGCCACGTGCTGACGCCTTTACGAGTCCCATGAAAAGTATCCCGGGAAAGAGGCAGCCACTTATCCCCATTGCTCTCTCTCTCTCTCTCTCTCTCACACTAGATCACATCGTCTTTCTTCTTTTTTCTTTCCTCCATTACTTCCTTCCATCCTCTCATTCCTCTTCCTCCACTTTTTTTTCCTCCTCCTCCACCAAGAAGAAGGAGGTGGAGGGTAAGGTTAGATACTCTTTATCTTAAACATATAAACATTTTTTTCACTCACTAATATAACGTCAGGATTTTTTCTCTGCTAAACTGACTACAGACTCGGGATGTTTGTTGCCTCACCGAATACACAGAGAGGTTGTTTTGGAGGGAAGGGTTGTGGCATGGTACGGTACGGTATAGTATGGTATGGGATGGGATGGGATGGTAAACAGCGGAGGGACAGGAAAACAAGCCCAGCACATGTGATTCCTGTTATTTTCTTGTATTACCATTCAAGAGGAAGGTATATCAGGTATCAGGACACCTCTTATCACGTAATTGACTGCTCTTTCGGCCACCTCTTTACAGGAGCAGCGAGTAGCGGTATTTTTTTTATTGTTTCCTTTTCTGTGTGCCCTTGTGCTGTCTCCTTTGCTGTAAAAAAAATTGCTTGTCTACTAAAATGATCTTCCTACACCCATGTTATTTTCCTCCTTATTCATCTTTCCTTACCCATGTCTAATCACTTTTTCCTTTTCCTCTATTTTGGGGGGCTCCTTTTCTCCCTCTTTATCACATATTTCTTATCCCCCTCTTTCTATCCTCCCTTCGCCCTCTATTCCTTTCTTTCTTACCTCCCTTTATTTCTACCCCTTCTTCTATTTTTTGTTGGCCCTTTTCTCCCTCTTTATCACACATTTCTTATTCCCTTCTTTCTGCCCTCCCTTCGACCTCCATTCCTTTCTTCCTTACCTTAATTTCTACCCATTCTTCCTCTCCATGTTGGTTTTTATATTCCCTCTTTCTCTTATTTTTTGTTGGTTTTTTTCTCCCTCTTTATCATACATTTTTTATCTCCTTTTTCTATTCTCCCTTCGCCCTTCATTCCTTACCTTTCTCTTTTCTTCCCTCTATTTCTACCCCTTCTTCCTCTCCATATTGTTTTTTATATCCCTTCTTTTTTCTCTCATTCTCTTCCCCTCTTTCTACTTCTTACCAGCTCTCTTTAACCCTCTTTTTCTCCCCTCTTTCAATCTAATTCTCTTTCCCTTTTTCCCTCTTCTTAACTCTTCATTAAAATTTTCTACATCTATATTTTTTTGTACTCATATTTCTCTTAACATTCAACTTTTCCCCGATCATCTTAGCTGCTGGTTTCTTTGTTAACCTTGCCTTCCTTTTCCTTTAGTTGCCCCTTCATTCCCTGCTCTTCTCCTCACCCACAATACACATCCCCTCGCCCTCACATCCCATTCCCATCTTATCCCCTCACCCAGAAAGAGAGAGAGATAGGGGGGTAGGAGGGACAGGGCAGTTAGTGTAGTTTCGCCTTCCCTGCCATCATCCTCGGCGGTCGGGCATCAGGACAAGACAATAACATCTCGAGAAGGAAGATAAAAGTATTAAGAATCTTACAGGATCAGTGTGAGGCCTCGCGCGCGCCCGTGAAGGAGGAGAAGAAGGAGGGGGAAGAAGAAGAGGAAGCAGGAATATATGAAAGACAAGAGAAATGGAGACAGGAAGCAGAAAGAAAACAATAAACAGAAAAAGGAAGGAAAGGAAAGGGACGAAAGGATGGAAAGTAGAAAGTAATATTGAAGAAAGGAAAAAAAGAAGCAAGTATACAGGAGGAGGAGGAGGAGGAATGGAGATTAAGAGGAGAATATGAGGTCCCGCAAAGAGGAATGAACAAGAAGATAAATAAGGAGGATGGAGGGGAACGAAGATGATAGGGAGGTGAAGAAAAAAAGAAGAGGGGAGAAGATAAGAGAAAAAAAATGGAGGAGGAAAAAGTGGGTAGAAACAGATTATAGGAAAAAGAGAAAAGGAGAGAGCAAAACGAATGACGGAAGAAGGGGAATAGCAAATCAAGGAGAAGTGGAGAAGAGAAGACGAAAGGCGAGAGAAAAGAAGAAAAAAGAGAAGAGAAAGAGAAGTGCAGAGAAGTGAGAGGATGAAAGGGGAAGAAGGAGGGGAAAGAGGAAGAGGAAGGAGCAACCGAGTGTGAAGAGAGAGAGAGAGAGAGAGAGAGAGAGAGAGAGAGAGAGAGAGAGAGAGAGAGAGAGAGAGAGAGAGAGAGAGAGAGAGAGAGAGAAACCATGGAAGCGCAAGAATGAAGAAAAGGAGAAGAGGAGGAGGAAGAATAAAGAAAAAAAGAAAAAGGAAGGAAAGAGAGAGAGAGAGAGAGAGAGAGAGAGAGAGAGAGAGAGAGAGAGAGAGAGAGAGAGAGAGAGAGAGAGAGAGAGAGAGAGACCCCCACCCTCCCCTTCCCTTCCCTTCCCTCCCCTCCACCCCTCCGCCCCGCCCCACCCGAGTCACGCAACACAGTTATCTCCCTTTATTTTCCTCTTTTTTTCCTCCCTACTTGAGAAATATAAGCCAGGGAGGAAAAAAGGGCTTTGTCTCGTGCTTCTCCCTGTCCCTTTTCTTCCCCTCTTCCTCACTCCCTTCTTTATTTCCTTTCTTCCTTCCTACTTTATCTATCTCCTTTTTTGTGTCTCTTCTTCCCTTCCTCCTTTTCCTCCTTGTTTTCTTCCTTCCTTCCTTTTTTTCTTTCTTTTTTTCATTTATTCCCATTTTCCTTTTTATTCCATTCCTTTTCCTCCATCCTTCCTTCCTTCCTTCCTTCCTCCTTTCATTAGTTCCTCTTTTCCCTTCTTTCAGTCCTCTCCTCTCTCTTTCCTCTTCCTCTTCCTCTACTTTGATGTCAAGAGGCCGCCGCACACACACACACACACACACACACACACACACACACATGCACACACAGACGCTGTGTGCAATGTGTGTGTGTGTGTGTGTGTGTGTGTGTGTGTGTGTGTGTGTGTGTGTGTGTGTGTGTGTGTGTGTGTATGTGTAATTCCTCCTTCCAGCCGTCCATCCTGCCACGTTCATCTCAGCTTCGTCTCGTGACACTGATGCTGCATCCCGCGCCTCGCATCCTGCCTCCTACCTCTCTTATTGACTGACTGACTGACTGACTGGTTGAATTACTGACTGGCTGGCTGACGGGCTGACTGACTGACTGACTGGCTGGTTGAATTACTGACTGACTGGCTGGCTGACGGGCTGACTGACTGACTGACTGGCTGGTTGAATTACTGACTGGCTGGCTGGCTGATTTACTGACTGACTGACTGGTTGGCTGACTGACGAGCTAAATGACTGATTGGCTGACTGACTAACTGGATGGATAACTGACTGGCTGAATTACTGACCGTCTGATTTACCGAATGACTGTCTGAATGATTTAATGACTGATCAACTGCTTTGCTACCCACTGGCTGACTAATTAACTGACTGGCTGACTGATTTAATGACTGGTTGACTGATTTACCGACTGCCTGGCTTACTGATCCACTAACTGACTTGCTGGCAGATTGGTTGACTTACTAAACTACAGACTGGCACTGACAATTTCTGACTGCCTGAGGAATTGACTGACTGACTGACGGGGTGACTGGATGACTAACTGCCTTCACCTTTCCTCCACTGATTGACTGACTGACTGACTGACTGAGTGGCTTTTCTGGTGAACTGGATAACCGACTCTGCTGATTTTAACCTCTTCCGCTATTTGACTCTCGACTCTATTCAGGAGCAGTAAGTAGCGGGCTTTTTTTTCTTTAATATTGTTTTCTTTTCTTTTTTACGCCCTTGAACTGTCTCCTTTGCTGTAAAAAAAAACACCAGTCAGGTATACCGTTAATTAAGACTCCTTCCCAAGACTGTCACACCCGCACACACACACTCACACACACACACACAGACGCACACACACCTTCCAAACACACAGACACACACCTCCACATCATACCTACCACACCACCACTTGTCTAGACCTGCAAAATACCACCACTACCACACACACCACCACCACAACACCCCCCTTCCCCCTTACCTCTCACCACGCCCCCTTCCCCTTCCCCCCCCCTCCCCACCTCAGGACACCTCACCTTTAAAAATCAAATGAAAACCTCACCAAAGGGGCGTCACGCGTACCTACTCTTCCCTCTCCCCTCTCCTCTCTTCTCCCCTCCCCTCCCCACCCGTCTCAAACGTAAAGAAAAACACAGCGTCGAGAGAGAGAGAGAGAGAGAGAGAGAGAGAGAGAGAGAGAGAGAGAGAGAGAGAGAGAGAGAGAGAGGTTCTTTTACCCTCTTTCTGTCACTTCTTTCTTTTTTCTCTTCCTCTTCTTCTTCCACTTTACTTTTCCCTCTTAAACATCCTTAATCTTCCTCCCTTTCCTCTTTTTTTTCATCCTCCTCCACATTTCTCACATTCTTCCACCTCCTCCTCCACACTTCCTCCTTTTTTCCTCATTCACACACACACACACACACACACACACACACACACACACACACACACACACACACCTGAATACACTTGAAACTGCATATACATTTTCCCACTCTTCCTCCCTTCCTTCCTTCCTTCTTTTTTCTTTCTTCCTTCCTTCCTCCCTTCCTAACTCAGCATCCTCACCCATAGCTTTCCCCGTCTTTTCCTCCCTTTCTCCCTTCCCTCCATTTCCCCTTCCTCCCTCTGCCACTCCCTCCCTCTCTCTCTCTCTCTCTCTCTGAATAATAGATTCCCTCCCTCTTCCCTTCCTTCTTTCCTTAATTCTTGTTCTGTTCCCTCTTTTTCACCCCTCAGTTTGACTTTGAACCCAGTTAACTTTCCTTTCTCCTTCTTTCTTTCATTTTCTTCATCCTTCATTCCTTCTTTCCTTTTTCCTTCCTGAACGTCTACTTGTTCAATCGTTTCCTTCCTTTCTTCCTTCCTTCCATTGTTCATTTCTTTCATCATTCACTCATTCATACCCTTCCTTCCTTTCTCATTCCTTGCTTTCCTTCTTTCCCGACTACTTGTTCTATTCCTTCCTTTCTACCTCCCTTCCATCCTTTCCTCTTTTCTTTCTCTATCTTCCCTTCTTAACTTCTCCTCCTCCTACCTCCCTACCTACTTACCTACCCAATAACCAAGCTACCTTCTTCTTACCTTCCTGCCTTCTCTCCCTCCCTTCCCACCTCTCCCTCCTCACTCCTCCCTTCCCACCCTTCGCTCAACGGCCCGCCATCAAATCGTGAGAGAAGTGGAAGGGAAACCTAAGAAACTGGAGGACTTTGCCGATCTGCGAGACGTGGCGACGCGGTATCAAAAGAGGATCACGAGAGAGGAAGGAGAGAGTAGACAGAGGACTGAGGACTGACTCTCTCTCTCTCTCTCTCTCTCTCTCTCTCTCTCTTCTATGCTCTCCACACAGGAACCACAAAAAGAGAGAGAGGACTGAGGACTGACTCTCTCTCTCTGCCTTCTCTTCTACGCTAACCACAAAGGAACCACAAAGAGAGAGAGAGAGAGAGAGAGAGAGAGAGAGAGAGAGAGAGAGAGAGAGAGAGAGAGAGAGAGAGAGAATAAAGATGTTGCGTTATAAGCTAGCGTAAGAAAAGGGAAAATGGTATATGTATGAGAGAGAGAGAGAGAGAGAGAGAGAGAGAGAGAGAGAGAGAGAGAGAGAGAGAGAGAGAGAGAGAGAGTTTACGTGTGTGTGTGTGTGTGTGTGTGTGTGTGTGTGTGTGTGAGGGTTACCTAACTCGAAAGATTAACAAACATCATCAAGCACTTACGCTGTTAAAATGTTCCTGATCACACCACTCACGGCCCCTGCACACACACACACACACACACACACACACACACTCACACACACACACACACACACAGAGGAGCCTGAAAACTAAAAAAAATATTGACACTTCAGAACAAGATAACTGATAATGAAAATAATGATGATGATAATGAGGAGGAGAGGAAGAAGAGGTGGTCGGTTTAGTTATATCTATGAGAATGGAAGGAAGGAAGGTGATGGAGAGAAGGGAGAGAGAGGGAAGATTAGAGGAGAGGGAAGGGTGTAGACTGCAGAGGGAGGAAAGATTAAGTGACGAAAAAGAAATGGGGATAAAAGAGGAAATGGAGAAAGAAGAGATGATAGACGGACGAAGAAGAGGAGGAAAAAGGAAGAGTGAATGGTAAGGAGGAATTAAAGAAGGAAAGTAAGAAAGAAGAAGGGAAGGAGAGTAGAGGGAGGGAGAGGAAGGACTACCATGGTTTAGGTTGACTCAGGTTAGGTTAGATTAGGTTAGGTTTGTTTAGGTTAAATTAGGTTAGGTTTGTTTAGGTTAGGTTAGGTTAGGTTAGGTTTGGTTAGATTAGATTAAGTTAGGTTTGTTTGGGTTAGGTTAGATTAAGTTAGATTAGGTTTGTTTAGGTTAGGTTAGGTTAGGTTAGGTTTGTTTAGGTTAGATTAAGTTAGGTTTGTTTAGGTTAGGTAAGGTTAGATTAAGTCAGGTTAGGTTAGATTAAGTTAGGTTTGCTTAGGTTAGGTCAGGTTAGGTTAGGTTAGATTAAGTTAGGATTGTCTACGCAGGTTTAGATTGCTTCAAGTAAGGTTAAGTTAAGATTATGTTGGCTTAGTTAATGCTCGTCGAGGATACTGATCGCCTCTTGAGATTGTTGTATTATGCGTCCAAAGAACAAAAATTACTCCAGGGCGTGAAGGATGAGTTCAGAGGAGGAGATTGCAGAGGACGAGGAGGAGGAGGAAGAGGGAGAGAAGGAGGAGGAGGAGGAGGAGGAGGAGGAGAAGCTGGCAGAGGAGGAGGAGGAGGAGAAGCTGGCAGAGGAGGAGGAGGAGGAGGGAGTAGGTGAAGGAGAACAAGGAAGAGGAGAAGAAAGAGGGAGAGGGAGAGGAGGAGGAGGAAGAGGAGGAGGGGGAGGTGCTGGTGGTTATTGGAGTTAAAAATAGGATCATATGTACAAACGTCATACAGGAGGAGGAGGAGGAGGAGGAGGAGGAGGAATAACACGTCGAAATTTCTTGCTGTAAGTTTCTCCGCAGTCCACTAGCAAGCCTCCTCTCTCTCTCTCTCTCTCTCTCTCTCCCTCTTCCCTTTTCCCATTTCACCATTCCTCCCTCTTCCCCTCTTTCCTCCTCTCTCTCTCTCTCCCTTTCCCTTCCTTTCCCTAGAGACCTCCTCCCTCCCCTCCCTCCTCCCCTCATCTCCCCACTGCAGCAGCCCATACCTTCCCCTCCCCTCCCTTCCCTTCCCTTCCTTCCCCTTCCCTTCCCCCTCACAACCCGCGGTCCATCAAGGTTATACTCCCCTAACCCCCCCCCTCTCTCTCTCTCTCTCTCTCTTTCTTCACCGTTCATTGCCCATCACCAGACCATATCCTCTCTCTCTCTCTCTCTCTCTCTCTCTCTCTCTCTCTCTCTCTCTCTCTCATACTGTCTCTCTTTCCTCGCCTTTCATTGCCTATCACCAGACCACCACCTCCTCCTCCTCCTCCTCCTCCTCCTCGGCCCGTGATCTATAATTCAGGGCGTGAGTGAGTCAGGGCAGCGAGTGGCGACGATACTCACAGATTAGTAAAGGAAGAAGACCCCCCGGAGGAACTTGTGGTGTGGGACAGGGAGGGGGGGGAGGCTGTGTGTGTGTGTGTGTGTGTGTGTGTGTGTGTGTGTGTGTGTGTGTGTGTGTGTGTGTGTGTGTGTGTGTGTGTTGTGAAGGATTCCGCCGCGTGTTTTTTTTTTTTTTAGGATTTTGTTTGTTTGTTTTCGTTGTTTTTTTATTCTGGGCGACAATGTTGAAAAAATGTATGTATATAAAATTGTATTTGTTAGAAGTGTTTTTGTTTGTTTGTTTGTTTGTGTAAGTGTTGTGTTTTGGGGTGAGGCAGTGTGTGTGTGTGTGTGTGTGTGTGTGTGTGTGTGTGTGTGTGTGTGTGTGTGTGTGTGTGTGTGTTTTAGAAGGTTGGCGTGTATTTTTATTTATTTTTTCTATAATTTTTTCATCCTCCTCCTACTACCACTATTACTACTACTACTACTACTACTACTGCTACTGCCACTACTACTACTACTACTACTACTACTACTACTACATCTTTATTTGTTGTTGTCTTGACGGTCCATTCTTTTCATCATCATCATCATCATCATCATCATATTATTATTATTATTATTATTATTATTATTATTATTATTATTATTATTATTACTCAAACGCAACTTCAACTCTAAATAATAAAGAAGAAGAGGAGGAAGAGGAGGAGGAGGAGGAGAAGGAGGAGGCAGAATAAAATAACGAGAGGAAAAAACGAGTAAATGGAGAGGAAATAGAAATAACAACACAAAGAGGAATAGGAGATGGAAGGAGAAGAGGAAGAAAGGAGAAAGGAAAAATTAAGAAGCTATGTGAAGATGGGGAGGAGGAGAAAGAGGAGGAGGAGGTGGAGGAATTCTTAACTAGAGGTGACGGTACTTTCCTCTCTCCATTCCTCCTCCTCCTCCTCCTCCTCCTTCTGCGTGTGGCCTAAGCCGTGATAGAGGACAGCAGGCTACACGAGAAGGGGAGGAAGGGAGGGAGGGAGGGAGGGAGAGATGGAGAAAGGGAGGGAGGGAGGGAAGGAAGAGAGAAGTAGGGGAAATGACAGAGGAGAGGCAAGATGTTGAGGGAGGTAATGAAGGAAGGCGATTTTGGAGGGAGGGAAGATTGGAGAGAGAGAGAGAGAGAGAGAGAGAGAGAGAGAGAGAGAGAGAGAGAGAGAGAGAGAGAGAGAGAGAGAGAGAGAGAGAGAGAGAGAAAGGAGGAAGGAAAAACAATCAAGTGAAGGAAAAGAAATGGAGATATAAGAGAAAATGAAGAAAAAATGAGAGAGAGAGAGAGAGAGAGAGAGAGAGAGAGAGAGAGAGAGAGAGAGAGATGAATATATAGGAATGGGAGGAATGGAGGATATAAGTAAGGAGAAAGGGAAGGAAGAAGAAAAGGAGGAAAAAAAATGGAGAGGGAAGAAGCAGGATGGCGGAGAAAAGGAAGGAGAGAGAATAAGAGAAAAAAAAGAGATGGAGAGAGGAGAGAAAGAGGATGGTGAAGAGAAATAAGGAGAGAAAAAGATGGAGAAGATAGAAAAGAGGAGAGAAGGAAAGAGAAGGAAAAAGAGAAAGAGATGGAGAAAGGAAAGAAGGAGGATGATGGTGAAGAGAAAAAAGATGAAAGGGAAGGAGAAGGAAGAAGAGGAGAAAAAAGGACGAAGAGTGTATGGAAGAAGGGAAAAATAGGAGGGTGGTTGGGAAGAGAAGGAAGGAAGGAAGGAGGGAAGGAGGGAAGAAGAGGAAACTAAAGAGGGGTAACGGGAGGGGAGGGGAAGGGAAGGGAAGGGAAGGGAGGGGAGGGGAGGGGTGGGGAGGGGAAGGGAAGGGCAGCGAGGGGAGGGGAGGGGAAGGGAGGGGGAGAAAGGGCAGCTTGATGTCTGTTATGAATCACTTGTTTTTTTGTTTCTTTGTTTTTTATCTTTCTTCAGAGGACAAAAAAAATATCCATCAACCGACCCACACACACACACACACACACACACACACACACACACACACACAGCGTTCTCTCTCTCTCTCTCTGACGCTGGAAAAGATATGAAGAGTAAATAAAGATGAAAGTAAGAAAGGAAGGAAGGAAGAGAGAGAGAGAGAGAGAGAGAGAGAGAGAGAGAGAGAGAGAGAGAGAGAGAGAGAGAGAGAGAGAGAGAGAGAGAGAGAGAGAGGAAAGATAAGGGGGAGAGAGGGAAGGAGGATAAAAATGGACCCCCTTCTGTAGTAGTAGTAGAAGTAGTAGTAGTAGTAGTAGTAGTAGTAGTAGTAGTAGTAGTAGTGAACGAGTGTAAGGGAAAAAAAGCGAAAGAGGGAGAGACAAGAAACTGAGAAGACAGAACGAAGAGAAGAGGAAGGAAAGGCGAGGAAAGAGTGGAGGAAAAAAAGTAACGAGAAGGAGGAGGAGGAGGAAGGGAAACATGATAAAAAGCAAGGCACAGAAAAGAGCGAAGAACTAGGAATAGAGGGAGGGGAAGAGAGAGAGAGAGAGAGAGAGAGAGAGAGAGAGAGAGAGAGAGAGAGAGAGAGAGAGAGAAAGGATGGGAGCGAATAGAGAACTAATAACAGAGGAAGGAAGGGAGGGAAGAAAAGGAAGGGAGAAGGAGGAAAAAAAGCATAAAAACGAAGGAACAGGAAGGGTGCTAAGAGAGAACTGAGAAGAGGAAGGAATGAAAGAGAAGGGAGGAAATAGAAGATAGGGAGGGAGGAGAATGGAGGAGGAGGTAAAGGAGGGAGAAGCAGAAAACTTAGGGATAAAAGGGAGCCAGTAGAAAACTATAAGGAGAGGAAGGAAGGGAGGAAAGAGAAGGGAGGGAGAGAAGAAGAAAAAGGGAAGAGCAGGAAGAGAACGAGGAGAGGCCTAAGAGCAAAGGAAGGAAGGGAGGAAAGGGAGGAGGGAAAAGAAAAGGAGAGGAAGAAGAAAAACCGAAAAAGGGAAGGACAGGAAGGGAGGGAGAGAACTAAGTAAAGGGAGGAAGGGAGGGAAGAGAAGGGAGGGAGAAAAGAAGATGGAGGAAGGGGAAAAGGAAAGGAGGGAGAGAAACAAAAAAAAAAGGAAAGAACAGGAAGGGAGCGAAGAGAGAACTTATTAGGGGAAAGATGGAAAGAGAGGAAGAGGGAAGAGAAGGAAGGGAGGGAAGGAAGAGAAGGGATAGAAAAGAAAAGAGTAAGAAAGGAAGGGAAGAGGAGGGAAGAGAAGGGATAGAAAAGGAAACAGAGTAAGAAAGGAAGAGAAGGGAGGGAGGAAAGGAAGAGAAGGGATAGAAAAGGAAAGAGGAAGAAAGAAAGGAAGGGAAGGGAGAAAGGAAGGGAAGAGAAGGGAGGGAGGGAGGGAGAGGAGGGGAGGGACCACGACTCTCAAGACACCAAACCAGCCACAACAAGAATCCATTGTGTATGTTCCTGCCACAAGACCGCCCGCCCCGCCTCGCCCCGCCCCGCCTCCCCCTATCAGAGGTTGCCCCAGCCTCTTCAACATACCACACCCCTCCTCCCCTTCCCCCTCTATCCACTCCATCCACCCACCCATCGCCACTCCACTCCAGCACCATTACACCTCTTCAACAGACCTCACTTGGCCCTATCCACCCTGCAAGCCCCGTCCCACTCCACTTCACCCTACTAGACCTCTCCCATAACACTCCACCCCTCCCTCCACATGTCCAACTGTTCACCCTCCCACCTTCCTCCCTTCCCTTCCACCCCTCCAACTACCCTGTTTTACTCTGCCAACAATTAACGTTCCCTCCCTCCGTAACCCTGTAAGCTTATAATCCTGCCATGGTTTGTCTCACCCTACCTCTATACCTTGCATCTCGCACCCCAAACACACACCCTTCCACCCTGCCACTCACGACCTTCCCCCTACCCTTCACGACCCTACTTACGTCACCCTCGCCAGCCTCTTCCTTCCCCTCACTGTCATGCCTCCCTACCCTCCTGTCCTTCCCTTCCTTTCTTCCCTCCCCAGCCTGTCTCCCCTTCCCAAATTCTGTTCTGCCTCACTCCCTTCCTTACCTCCCCAACCTGCCTCATACCTCACTCCCTTCCCTTCCCAGCTTCCCTCCCCTCACTCCCTTCCTACCTCCCATCTCTCTCCCTTTCTCTCTCTCTCTCTCTGTCCTGTCACGCCCCGGAATTTTGCAGTACCGTATTTTTCCCTCAAGGTAGTAACGAGGAGGATGTGGAGGAAACATGGAGGAGGAAGAAGAGGAGATGGGGAGGAAGAAAAAAAAGAAGAGAATGAAGAAAATGAACTAGAAGGACATGTCTTTTTATTTCAATCTCACCTGCTTCTCCCCCCCCCCCCTCTCTCTCTCTCTCTCTCTCTACCCTCCTTCCCTTCACTGCTTAATCCACATTCTCGCCTTGCTTATAAACGTTACATGTAGTGAAGAAAAGACTATACTGAATGTCGAAGGGAGGACACACACACACACACACACACACACACACACACACACACACACACACACACACACACATATCAGCTGATTAAAGTAGCGACCTGAGTAAGTGTTCATCAGGAGGTTCTATTACGCGTCATTCAGTCCGTCCACGCAATGTTCACGCCTTAATAATTTATGTAAAGAGTCTAGTGATATTAATTTACAGGCGGTACTCAACGGCGTCATGTTCCGCTATAACATAATATTCCAACGTTTTCCTTTCTCGTTTAATAGAAAATCAACGTTGTCGTTTTGTGTTTCGAGGGACGTTTTCCTTTTAAATGTTCTTTTGTTTTATTTTATTTATTTATATATCTATTTTTTTCTGACTCTTTTTGTTAGTGTTTTTATTTTGAAGGTAACTTACTGTTGAAGACGCGTTTTTTGTGTTTTTTTTTTAGTATTTTTATAAACTTTTTTTTTTGTCTGCGCAAGTAAGTTTTGTGACTGTACTTTTCAGCCTCAGTAACTTTTGTGTTCGTATTTTCAGTGAGGTAATAATTCTGTGAGCATTTTGACGGAGTGTTTCAGCATTGACGCTCGGGTAATTCTCTAGATTTTTTTAACTTGAAAAATGTTCGTAATTCCTAGAAGACACACGCTCTTGAAAATAATAATCCGCACTTCTTAAAAAAAAAATCCAGCACTTCTTAGAATCGCTCCATCAAGGAAGTCGTGTTCTCAAAAAAATTTCCGACTTAAGAAAAAATTCCACACTTATTAAAACCTTTCCTTGACGTTGTAACTCTGACAGCAGACGAAGTACTTGACCTTTGTCCCTGACCGTGGGGGGGAGGGATGGGAGAGGGGAAAGGGGGGAGGGGGGCAAGAGGGGAGGAGAGGGGAAGGGAAGGGAGGGATTGATGCCTGACCTCCCCTCCTTGACCTCACCCATTACCACGTGTGTGACCTCTCCCAGTGACCCCGTGCGAGGCGAGGAATGACCACACACACACACACACACACACACACACACACACACGCTATCATCACTACCAACAATAACAACATGATTTTACCAATACGATTACGTCTAACCTCCTCCTCCTCCTCCTCCTCCTCCTCCTCTTTTTTTCTCTCTTCAGACTCATCTCTAACTGTTTTTCAAGTTTTCTTCTTCTTCTTCTTCTTTCCTACTTGTTCTATTCTCCTCATTCTTCAACTTTTCCTTCTTTTTCTGCTGTTTTTTTTCTTCTTTTTATTCAACTTTCTTCTTCTTCTTCCTTTCTAAATCCTCCTTCTCTTACGAGACTTTTTCTCCTCTGCTTCTTTTTCTTCTTCCTCCTCTTCCTCCGCCTTCTCCTAACCCTGACCTTCCTTATCCTCCTCCTCCTCCTCCTCCTCCTCATCTCAGACCCTTTCCCTCCACCCTTCCCCACCCCCTCCCTTCTCTCCCTTCCCTCCCTCCCTCCCTTCATGATAACCGTTCCCGTCACATATATTTTTGGCGTTGCCTTCTCTGTGTTTCGTCCTGGCCGCCATAACGACTGAGAGGCGAAGGAAAAAAATATGTGAGGACCTCAAGTTTGTTTTCTTTTTCCTGTAATTTTAATCCTTCTTCTTTTGCAGAATAGTGACACGAGAATAGAGGAGAAAAAGGGATGGAGGAATAGTGGATAGGGGAGGAGAATTAAGGAAGGACTCTATAGGTTGGTAGATAGACAAGTAGTTAGGTAGAGAAGTTGGTTAGTGGATAGACAGGAAAAGGTAAATAGATAGATAGATAGAAAGACAGGTAAGAAGGCATAGAGAAGCTGGTTAGTGGGTAGGCAGGAACAGGTAAATAGATAGATAGATAGAAAGACAGGTAAGAAGGCATAGAGAAGCTGGTTAGTGGGTAGGAAGGAACAGGTAAATAGATAGATAGATAGGAAGATAGGTAAGTAGATAGGTAAGTGGGTGGGTAGGTAGGTGAGTTAGTGAATCCTCCTCCTCCTCCTTATCTTCCTCCTCTTCTTTCCTCCCTTCTCCCCCTCTTCCTCCTCCAGCAGAGAAGAGAGACACCCTATAGATAAGACTCTCTCTCTCTCTCTCTCTCTCTCTCTCTCTCTCTCTCTCTCTCTCTCGACTGACTCTTAAGGACCCGCATTATCGAAATTTATGTCTCCCGCGCCTCCTTTTTTTTTTTTTTTTTTTTACAGACGCTGAAGAAGAGTTACGTGACGAGATTAATTGCACACACACACACACACACACACACACACACACACACACACACACACACACACACACAGAGAAGAAGAAAAAGGAGGAAAAGAAAACATTGAAAGGACGAGCAGGAGGATGAGGAAGGGAAGAGGGGAAAAAAAGAGGAGGAGGGGGAGGAGGAGGAGGAAGAGGCGCTGGGTGGGCTTCCTCTGCTTAGTGAAGAGCCAGCCACTCCAACGTGTCTCCTTCATCTATCCACGGAGGAGGAGGAGGAGGAGGAGGAGGAGGAGGAGGAGGAAGAGGAGGAGGAGGAGGAGTGAAACACAT
>NC_066566.1:527500-535000 GCF_024679095.1 Eriocheir sinensis | reverse complement strand
GATAGGTGGAAACAGAAAAACAGGAGAAAAAAAAGAAGAAACAGGAGAGAAAGAAGGAAGAAGGAAAGAAAAAAAAGATAGGTGGAAACAGCGAAACAGGAGATAAAAAAAGAAGAAACAGGAGAGAAAGAAGGAAGAAGGAAACAAAGAAAAAAAGATAGGTGGAAACAGCAAAACAGGAGATAAAAAGAAGAAACAGGAGAGAAAGAAGGAAGAAGGAAAGAAAAAAAAAGATAGGTGGAAACAGAAAAACAGGAGATAAAAAAAGAAGAAACAGGAGAGAAAGAAGGAAGAAGGAAAGAAAAAAAAGATAGGTGGAAACAGCAAAACAGGAGATAAAAAAAGAAGAAACAGGAGAGAAAGAAGGAAGAAGGAAAGAAAAAAAAGATGCGTGGAAACAGAAAAACAGGAGATAAAAAAAAAAAGAAATAGGAGAGAAAGGAATAATATTTTCTGTGTGTGTGTGTGTGTGTGTGTGTGTGTGTGTGTGTGTGTGACAAAGGTGATGGCGTCAACTCACACACAAGACGAAATAACCAGAATGGAGACTTTAAATATTTGCTCAACACTTAACCATACGCGCTCGCTCGATTTTCCCTCCTCCTCCTCCTCCTCCTCCTCCTCTTCCTCCTCCTTCGATTCTTTCCTCTTAGCTCACTCCGTCTCCCGCTTCCTCACTTCGTCTTTCTTTCGTCTTTTCTTTTCTTTTTCTTTTTTGTCTTTTGAGTTTTTTAACCTTTTATTCTCTCTTCATCACTTCCAGTCTGTCATTCTCTCTCTCTCTCTCGTATATTATTTTTGTTTTCTTTCTTTTTTCTTTGTTTCTTTTACGATATATTAGTTTCAAGTTGTTAGTTTCTTTGTCTGATTTCCTTCCGTTCCTGTCTGTTCCTCTTATGTCTCCGTCTTTCTTAATGTCTGTCTGTCTGTCTCTTCTGCGTCTTCTTGTCTGTCTGTCTGTCTGTCTGTCTGTCTCTTCTGCGTCTTCTTGTCTGTCTGTCTGTCTGTCTCTTCTGCGTCTTCTTGTCTGTCTGTCTGTCTGTCTGTCTCTCTCTATATGTGTTGATGTGTATGTGCGTCTGTTTGTCCGTGATTGTCAAGGTTTGTCAATGTCAGTTCATACGTTCTCTCTCTCTCTCTCTTTCATCTATTCGTTTTCTTGTTTTTTTGCTCTTCTTCTTCTTCTTCATTTTTTCTTGTTTTTTCTCTCGTTTTTCTTCTAATTTTCTACTTTTTCTTTTTTTGTCCTTACTTTTTCTTACTTTTCTTCTCGTTATTGCTCTTTTCTTATCTTTTTTTATTATTATTTTCTTCTCAACCTCCTTTTTTTTCCCCTCCTAACATATTCCTCCTCCTCCTCCTCCTCCTCCCTGCTTAGTATGCCCCGCCCGCGCCCTCCTCAACGCCTCCGCCCCGCCTCATCCTAATCTCGCCGCCTCTCAATGCTCCTCCGGTTATCTCAAATGCTTTTTATGTCCCCTTCAACCCTCTCCCCTCTTACCACCCCTCCACATAGTAATCACCCCTCACACCCCTTCTCTTCTCCCCCTCCCCCCCCTTCGGTCTCTCCCTCTCCCTCTTCTTGTTATGCATCTTCTACTTTTGCTTCTTCTTCCTCTTCCTCCTCTTCTTCCTCAGTTATGTCAGATGAGTGGGGAGAAATGACAGAGGGGAGATTGACGGGGGAGCTGTCTGTCTGTCTGTCTTTTGGTATGTTTGTCTGTCTGTCTGTCTATCGGCGAAATGATAAGACGTAAGGTTTAGAATAGAACTGAGAGAGAGAGAGAGAGAGAGAGAGAGAGAGAGAGAGAGAGAGAGAGAGAGAGAGAGAGAGAGAGAGAGAGAGAGAGAGAGAGAGAGAGAGAGAGAGAATATGAATATGAATCACCACCATAGTCACATCACAAAGCATTTCCTTAACCACAACCACCACCACCACCACCATCATCAACCCCCTGCTCAAGACCACAACCACAACCACAAAAATCATCACTCGTTCCCCCCACACAACACCACCACCCCTACCACCACTACTATCACCACCACACACACACCACCACCACCACCATCACAATCAGCGCAATACGGCTCACCTGTTGGCCTGATCCCCTCCCAGGTGTCCGCCAGCACGTCGCTCACCTGAATCCCCGCCACGCAGGTATGAGCCAATATTTCTTCTTCACTCCCAAGACAAACACAAGGAGGAAGAGGGAAGGAGTGAGGGGAAGAGGGAATGAGGGTGGAGGGTGTATGGAGAGCGGGAAGAGGAGAGAGAGGGAAACAGACAGACTGGGAGACGGAAATATAAACTGACTGACACAGGAAAAGAAAAAAAAGAAAATGGAAGAGAGAGAGAGAGAGAGAGAGAGAGAGAGAGAGAGAGAGAGAGAGAGAGAGAGAGAGAGAGAGAGAGAGAGAGAGAGAGAGAGAGAGAGAGAGAGAGAGAGAGAGTATATGTAGGAAACTTTCAGAATGTGTGATTACGTTGTTACATTAGAAAGTTGGACAGTATAAGGGCTATATGGGTTCTTCATATTTTTTTGCAATACAGATAAATTATTCTTAGTTTATTTTCATCCCTTTAACATGTCGGTCTCCCCACCATGCAAAGAACATCGCTAAATTAGAAGGTGTTCAACGTCGGGCAACAAAAATTATCTCTTCCTTTAGTAACATATTCCTATTTTTTTTGCAATACAGATAAATTATTCTTAGTTTATTTTCATCCCTTTAACATGTCGGTCGCCCCACCATGCAAAGAACATCGCTAAATTAGAAGGTGTTCAACGTCGGGCAATAAAAATGATCTCTTCCTTGCGCAACGAACCTTACGATGAATGGCTCTCAACTCTTTACTGGTAACCTTCCTTCCTATGACTTGAACGCTTTCTTTCTCTAGTATGGGGAACTTCAAGACACGCACCTTAGTGTTCAGAATCATTACTCTTTTTTTTTGGATATCTTTTCTTTTTTTTGTGTGTGGAAGTAGTTTGTTGTGAGCTTTTTTTTTTTTTTCATACTTCATTATTTTTTTCTTGTTTGCGTAATCTTCGACGTAAAACAAAAACAAAAAAAAGAAACATGCGTAAGTAGATCAAGGTCACAGAAGCGGCGTAAAACAAAAAGAAAAGAAAAAAGAAAAGAAAAATATAAGAAAACTCGTGGAAGTAGCTCACGGTCACTGGAGCGCAGAGAAATAAAGAAAACAAGGCTGATAAAAAGAAATCCTTGCGACCAACCGAGACGTCACACCCACGCGAGTCAGGTCCTATCAGCGGCACATCACGTTATGTTTGTCTTGTTGACGCGGGAGTGGACAGACCGAGGGTGGGCGAGGCACGACGGGGGAAAGTTGAGGAAGAAGAAATCGTAAGGTCAAGAAAGAATAGGGCAGCATAGAACGTACATTAGCGGTGACGATAAAGAAGGGTAGAATGAGTAAGGGAAATAGGTAAGAGAAATAGGTTTAAAGAAATAGAGAAGAGAGTACAGCAGGGTAGAATCTATAGTGTTTAAGTGTTGTGGAGAAGAGGTGGAGTGGGAGAAAATTATGGAGCAAACATAGGTCAGGGAGGGTAGAGGCAGAGAGGGAGGTCAAAGCAGGGTGAGGTAGGGAGAGGAGAGAAAGCAGGAAGGCAGAATAGATAGGAGACAGGGAGAGAGGGAAAGAACGCAGGGAGGCAGAGTGAGGCAGGGTATAGGGAGGGAGTGAAGGAAGGAAGGAAGACAAGGAGAGGGAGGAAGAGAAGGAGGGAAAGAAGGTATGGTGGGACGGAGTACAGAGGGAGAGGAGGCAGATATTAGGTTGAGACAAGGTAGAGAGAGAGCCAGGGAGGTTAGGGTAGGGCAAGGCAGGGTATATTGGAAGTAAAACAAGGAGAAACAGCAGAGGAGCAGGGTGAGGCAGGACGTAACGAGGCAGGCAGGGCAGGACAGGGCAGGGTGAGGCGGAGAGTAAGCTGGATGGAAACTGTGAGCCAAGTAAATGTTTGGAAGAGGGAAACTTTTCTCGTGTGGGCGGCGTTTGATCTGCGCCCTGACCCAATGACGAGGGTGGGATGAAGGGTGGCGCAGAACTTACTGATTGGGAGGAGGAGGAGGAGGAGGAGGGGGACGAGGCAAGAAAGAGTGTGATCCAGAGAGAGAGAGAGAGAGAGAGAGAGAGAGAGAGAGAGAGAGAGAGAGAGAGAGAGAGAGAGAGAGAGAGAGAGAGAGAGAGAGAGAGAGAGAGAGAGAGATAGAGAGGAAGAGAGAGACGGAAGGAATGAGGAGAGATGGAGATGAAGGGAAGGACAGCAAAGTGAAGGAAAGTAATGAAAAGGCGTAAAGAAAGGATGAAAAAAAGAGAAGGCAAAGAAAAAAGGCTGAAGGACAGGAAGGCAAAGGGAGAGGGGGAATGAAGGAGGAGGAGGAGGAGGAGGACAAGAGGCAAAGAGAAATTAAAGGAAAAAGTGGAGGAGGAAAAGGAAAATATGGAGAAATACATAAAACAAAACAGGAGAGAAGTAAGTGAATGGAGGAAATGAGAAAGCAAAGGAAAATGAATGAGGAGAAATAGACAGAAAGAAGAGAGGAATGATAAAGAAGAAGAGAAATAACATGTGGAAGGAAGGAGAAATAGCAAACTGAAGAAAAGAGGAATTAAGGAGAAAAGGAGAGAAGAATGTGAAAAAAAAGCGATAAACTGGAATAGACATAGAAGTGAGGGAAGAAGAAAATGGCAAACGAGGTAAGAATAGAGCACTAAAGAAAAGAGAAAGGGAAGTAGAGAAATAAAAGTGCCAAGTGATAAATGGAGGAGAAACGAGATAGAGAAAAACACGGATATGACACATGGAGGAAGAATGGAGGAATGAAGGAAGGAGGAAAGGAGGGAGTAGAGAAGAAGGGTGTAATGAAGGGTGGTAGAGAGGGAGGGAGATGGAAGAAAAGGGAGTGTTGTATGTTTTTAACGAAGGGAGGGAAGGATGATGAGGGGGGAGGGAGAGAAGGGAGGAAGGGAGGGTGTGAAATGTACTCTGCCGTGACAGGGAAATAAAGCTCTGGTTACGGAGGAGGAGGAGGAGGAGGAGGAGGAGGAGGAAGAAGAAGAAGAGGAGGAGGAGGAAGAAGAAGAAGAGGAGGAGGAGGAGGAAGTACAATAGGGCAGAAAGGCGATAAAAAATAATGGGAAACAAGGAAAGAGAATGACAAAAAAAAAATGACGAAAAATATGTATAAAGAAAAAAGTAGATGGGTAAAGTTAATGAGGACGGAAAATCAGAAAAGTAGAAGGAAAATGAGAAAAAAAAGTAAACATACGCAACATACGCAAAGCAAAGAAAGACAGACACACACAAGAGAAAGCAAAAACAGAATGAAAATCGAAAGAAATGAAGTAAGAAAGTGAAGGAAGGTGGAATGAATGAAAGGAGTCGGAAAGGAAAGATGAATCGATATAAAAAAGGGACAAGGGGATAAAAAATGGAGAGATAAAATAAACAGAAGCACAACAAAAGGAAAACAGCAGGAAAAGAAAGAAAACGTTAAGATACGGGGCAAGAAAAAGACGACGAAAGACTGAATAAGAAAATTGTTGAGAAGGAACGAAAGAAAAAGAAAAAATAATAAAAGAAAACAAGAATAAAACGAAGAGAAAAGAAAAAAGAAGAGAAAGAAGAGAAAAAGAAAAAAGAAAAGGAAAAAGAAAGAAAAAACGAAGAGAAAAGAAAAAAGAAAAGAGAAAGAGAAGAAAGAAAAAGAAAAGGAAAAAAGAAGAAAAAAGAAAGAGAAAAAAACGAAAAAAAAACGAAAGCAAAACAAATACCAAACGAAAATATTATATCAAACGAGAAAGGAAGGAGCAAAGAAAATAAAATAAAATAAAAGAGGTGGATGGATAGCAATGTGAGTAAATAATGAAAATAAAAAAATAAAGAGGAAAAAGCCTAAAGTACATTGACATAAAAGTGAAGCACAGGATGAAAGCAAAACAAAAGACAAACGGGAAAGGAAGATAAAAAAAAGAAAGATAAAAGGGAGAGAGAAAAAAGGAACCGGCGCCGATCACAGATTTACCCCCTCTCTCTCTCTCTCTCTCTCTTAGTTGATAAGCGATGGTGGGGTACAGGTGGAGGTGGAGGTGGTTCTGCTGGTGGAGGAGGTTGTGGTGGAGGTGAGGGAGGTGGTGAGGGGGTGGAAGGAGTAGTGGAGGTGACAGAAGTGGTGGTGGAGTCGGTGGTTGTGAGTGAGATTGGAGGTGGAGAAATTGGTGGTGGTGGAGGTGGTGAAAAAAGGTGGTAGTGACGTGTCTCTCTCTCTCTCTCTCTCTCTCTCTCTCTCTCTCTCTCTCTCTCTCTCGCCTGTCACCTGCTACCTATTGTAACCTGAGAAAAACACGTTTGGAGTGACACCCGCATCAGGCCAGCACCCCCTCACCCCTTCCCCCTCCCCACCTCTTCCCTCTTCTTCCCCACCTCACCCTAGGCTGCCACCGCCCCGCCCTTTGTTCCTCCGCGCCGCCCGCAAGACGTATGGCCTCAAAAAATAGCTCCTTGACCATAAACTATTCCATCGGCTTCAGCGTACCCTTCCTTCCTTCCTTCCGCCCTGTCGTTCCTCCGGGTGACGCGGTAAACGGCTGGTCCACGGATGGGAGTGTTGGGTGCAAGATCTATAGAAGGAAGGATTTTTTTTAAGTTTACCGGTGAAGAAGATGAAATAATGAAGATACTAGTTAACTCTTGCATCAGGAAGTTGGACACCATGAGTCATTTAGAGAGAGAAAAGAAAAAATAATGAAAAGGAGGGTGGTAAGGGAGGATGGTGAAAGAAAAGGATAGAAAAGGATGAAGAGAAGTAGAGGTAGAGAAGGTAGGGGGTAGGTAGAGACGAAAATCGAGCTGCGACGAGGCATCGAGAAGAGAGAGGCGGGCGGTTAGCGAGTTCCGAGGCGCGGTTAGCAGCTTGAAGACAGGGATAAGAGGGAGCGAGGGAAGCAACATTGCGGGGGAATTTAAAGGGTAGAAACAGTCTTAGCGAGGAGGGGAGCTGATGAGACATATGCATCACCTTACATCTTCAGGTGATGGATACCGTACGCTCCTCTTCCTCCTCCTCCTCCTCCTCTTCATCTTTCCTTCTCTCTTCACACGTCTAATGTATGTTATTACTGACTGACTGGTTGGCTGGTGCATGAATCTCCCTTCCCTCTCACACCCTTCCCGGGGCGGAGTGAGTCAAGACCGTCTGATGGATTCGCTCTTCCTCCTCCTCCTCCAAGTGCCTTCATGCTTCACGTGTCTGGTGTATGTTATTTCTGACGGACTGGTTAGGTCGTGTGTGTATCTCTCTCGTGCGTGCAGTGTAAATAAATGACAGTCTGGCTGCAGGGTTGTGATGCAAGGAGCTGTTGGTCGATAAGTGGATAGAAAAGAGGTTAGAGGTGAGAACTGGGATGTCAGAACGCCTGGATGACTGGAGAGAGAAACAGACATACACACAAACACAAACATTCACAAA
>NC_066566.1:520000-525000 GCF_024679095.1 Eriocheir sinensis | reverse complement strand
TCTCCTTTCTAGTCCGTTTCTTCAATTCTTCCTTCCCTTCCCTTCATCTTCCTTTGTCTCGGTTCCTTCTTCCCCCTTTCCTTCTCTTTCCTTCCACCCTTCTCTTCTCTTCCTTCCCTTCCCAATATGGGTTTTTTTCTCTTCTTCTAGTCCGTTTCCTTCAATTCCCTTCCCTTCCCTTCCCTTCATCTTCCTTTGTCTCGGTTCCTTCTTCCCCCTTTCCTTCTCTTTCCTTCCTCCCTTCTCTTCTCTTCCTTCCCTCCCCAATATTTGCTTTTCTCTTCTAGTCCGTTTCCTTCAATTCCCTTCCCTTCCCTTCCCTTCATCTTCCTTTGTCTCGGTTCCTTCTTCCCCCTTTCCTTCTCTTTCCTTCCTCCCTTCTCTTCTCTTCCTTCCCTTCACAATATGTTTTTTTTTCTCTTCTTCTAGTCCCTTCCCTTCCCTTCCCTTCCCTTCATCTTCCTCTATCTCGGTTCCTTCTTCTCCCTTTCCTTCTCTTTCCCTTATCTTCCATTTCCATCCAATCCGTTCCTTCCTCTTCCCTTTTCTCTCCATTATTATTATTATTTCCCTCCTCTTGCTTTCCTCTCCTTCCTTGCTTGCTTCGGATAGTTACCTGATGGCGCTCTCTCTCTCTCTCTCTCTCTCTCTCTCTCTCTCTCTCTCTCTCTCTCTCTTCACTTTATCTGATTACTTGCCTATATATCTGCTTCAGGTTCTATTAGTCTCTCTCTCTCTCTCTCTCTCTCTCTCTCTCTCTCTCTCTCCGGAGATGAGAGTATCTTATTGGCAAAAAATTAAGTCTTGGAAAAGGTGAGGCAAAAATAGGGATGTTTTTGAGAGAGAGAGAGAGAGAGAGAGAGAGCGTTGAGAATGGAAAGGGTGTGTCCACATCAAAGGGTTTCCTGTGGCACCTCTCTCTCTCTCTCTCTCTCTCTCTCTCTCTCTCTCCCGCCCTCGCCTCGCCCCTGCAAAACTTCTAACTCAAACCTCGGCCAAAGAAAAGTGGCGCATCAATTTCCTGACCCCCACAAGCTTCCTTTGGCGCCATTTCCTCATCAGTTCATCTCGGAGCTTCCACTGATTGGCCCTCTCCCCCTAACACTCGCCCTCACTCACTCACCCACTCACTCACTCACTCACTCATGGGTACTGTGGTTGACTGACGGGGCTGCTTAGCTTTGGTTAGGGAAGTACCTCACCTGTTCCATTAAAATACATATCCTGCTCTGTGACAATTCCTGATATTCCTACGTAATTTACCTTAGCTTCCCCTACCTTGCCTTACTCTACCATACCTTACTCTGTACTCCCTAACCGTATTTGCCTCCTTGCTTTAACCCGACGTTGCCTTACTCTCTCTCTCTCTCTCTCTCTCTCTCTCTCTCTCTCTCTCTCTCTCTCTCTCTCTCTCTCTCTCTGTTCCCTTCCTTTTATCTCTTCCTTACAGATGCATTTCCCTTTCTTCTTGTCCAACGGTGTCTGTCAGCGTAGGTGTGAGAGGGACAAGGGAGGAAAGGAGAAAGGGAGAGGAGAGGAAGGGAAGGGAAGGGGGGAAGAGATGAAGGGAGGGGGTGCGTGTGGGCGGCAAAAATGGATCAGAAAAGCATGGGAGAGTGATAGGTTCTGACGAAGGGGAGGAGGAGGAGCAGGAGGAGGAGGAAAGGGGAAGGTGGTTGTTGTCCTCCTCCATCTCCTCCTCCTCCTCCTCCTCCTCCTGCTGCACCTCCTCCTGACGGCGACTCAGCTGTGCAAACACTGCCTTTCGCCCTACAAACAAATATGCGACACGGCACTTTGTTCTCGCTGGCCGCCCCCCTCACCACCCTTGACAATTTGGCACACACACACACACGCGCACACACACACACACACACCTAACCTAACCTAACCTAACCTAACCAAACCTAACCTAACCTAACCTAACCTAACCTAACCTAACCTAACCTAACCAAACCTAACCTAACCTAACCTAACCTAACCAAACCTAACCTAACCTAACCTAACCTAACCTAACCTAACCAAACCTAACCTAACCTAAACCGATGATTATTATTATTATTGTTATTGTTATTATTACACACACACACACACACACACACACACACACACACACACACACACACACACACAATGCACCAAACACACTCACCACCTCCACCCACACCCACTTAAACCACTCATTTCCTCCACCCACCACCAACACCACCACCATCATCACCACCCTCCCCCCTCCCCCTTCTCCTCCCTTCCCCCTCCCCCCCCTTATCCAGCTGCTCTAACTACGCCGCTATGCTTATTCAACTTCACACTTAGTCAATTGCATACACTTCTCTCTCTGATCATTCTCTTCCTCCTCCTCCTCCTCCTCTTCTTCTTCCTCCTCCTCCTCCTCGTAGTTATCACGTTCCGCTCTTCCCAGACCCTTCACTCGGCGAGGGTCTGAAGCGTGGACGGTCAAAATTTTAGCACTTCATCTCCCATCTTAAGTGTTCATGCTAATCTTCTCATCTCCCTTGCTTTCCCCTTCCTCTCCTCTCCTCTCTTCTCTCCCTGTTCTCTTTCTCCTCTCTTTCTCTCTGTCTCTCCCCACTTACGTTCTTGCTTTTCTATATACCTTCATCTCGCCGTCTCTCTCTCTCTCTCTCTCTCTCGCCGCCACAATCGCGCTATCACAGCATCAAGGCGTCGGTGTTATCTCTCTCATCTCCCGCCTGTGTGATGCTGCGGAGAGATAGCTTGCCGTCATCGGGACTCGAACCCGTGGACAAAAAATATCAAGTCGAGTCTTCCGGTCCTCAGCTCCTTCGTGTAGTTAGTGTAGTGGGTTTTTATCTTCTTGTTCTCTCTCTCTCTCTCTCTCTCTCTCTCTCTCTCTCTCTCTACCTTGCTAAATAAACAGTGTTCTTTGATTTTTAAGGTAATTGATGTTATTTAGCTTTCCCTATATGCCCTCCTCTCCTCCTCCTCCTCACTCCATCATGATAGGGTCGCTAAAATCTTTGATAATCATTCCCCAAAAATTCTCTCCCTATATATAGTTAGTACGGTACATCAAACACACACACACACACACACACACACACACACACACACACACACACACACAAACACACACACACGAACGCTCCCCGCCACCCCCCCCTGTACCCCACCCACCCCACACCCACGTATATACAAACATGCAAACAAAAAATAAAACAAAAACAAACACTGGAAATTAAAACCTAAACAACATCGACCATTAAAAGTCTAGATTAAATGTCTGTCCGGCGAATGTTGTTCCTGATACTACTCTCTCTCTCTCTCTCTCTCTCTCTCTCTCTCTCTCTCTCTCTGACTCACTCAACCACTTCCTCTTTCTCTAAATCTAATATATCTCTCTCTATAACCATGGAATTCAGCCCTTCCTTTTTCCCCTAATTCTACTAAGCCTCTCTCTCTCTCTCTCTCTCTCTCTCTCTCTCTCTCTCTCTAACACTTCTTTACCTAACTCTACTCTCTATAACAATAAAACTCAACCCTCTCTCATTCCCTAATTCTACCTCTACTCCGCTACCTCTCTCTCTCTCTCTCTCTCTCTGGGGCGGTAAATATCATGGGTAATCTGGCCGCGCGGTGACAGTCGGCGATCAGCTCTTAAAATGGTCGAATAATGAAAATCTAATTGCTCATACACAGAGGTGAGCGCAGCGCCGGCCGGCCTGCAATGTGGAAAGGTAATTGGAAATGGTGTGTGAATTGAATGACGCAATTAAACCCTGTAGCGAGAGAGAGAGAGAGAGAGAGAGAGAGAGAGAGAGAGAGAGAGAGAAGGGGGGATGGGAGTGGTAGAGGTAGAATTATAGGGAATGAGACAGGGTTGAAATTCGAAGTTACAGAGGTACAAATATACTAGTTTGGGAAAGAGGAAGCAGTTGAGTGAGAGAGAGAGAGAGAGAGAGAGAGAGAGAGAGAGAGAGAGAGAGAGAGAGAGAGAGAGAGAGGGAAGTGGATGGTAGAGGTAGAATTAGAGAGGGTTGCAATTCGAAGTTACAGAGGTACAAATATACTAGAATTTGAGAAAGAGGAAGTAGATGAGAGAGAGAGAGAGAGAGAGAGAGAGAGAGAGAGAGAGAGAGAGAGAGAGAGAGAGAGAGAGAATACAATAAGCTATATCCCTTGTATCTCTAAAGACAAACGCACGAACACACATCACCACATACATATTTCTCTTTCTTGTTTTCTTTCTTTCTTTCTTTCTTTCTCTCTCTCTATTTTTTTACTAATGTTGTTTTCTATTTCTTTCTCCTTCCTAGACTCTTTATGCGTCATCAAAGTTTTCTCTTCTTCTTCTTTTTCATTTTCTTTCTTTCTTTCTTTCTTTCCTTTTTCATTCTGTCTTTCAATCTTTTTATTTTCTCTTTTTTTCCTCCTTTCTTTCAATCATTTTTCTCTCTCTTACTCGTTTATTTTCTCGTTGTTTACTTTGTTTGTTTGTTTGTTTGTTTGCGTTGTTTACACCGATTATATTTTTCTCTCTCTTGTTCTGTTGTTTCCTCTGTTCATTCCTCTCTTTGTTTACTCTTTATTTCTTCTTTCATTTGTTCTCTGCGGTTCTGTTCTTTTTCTCTTCCTTTTTCTTTGTTCTCCCTCTTACTGTCTTTCTATCCGTTTTTTTTTGTGTGTGTGTATCTCGCTCTGCTCCTCTGTTTTCCTCCTTACACACACACACACACACACACACACACACACACTCTCTCTCTCTCTCTCTCTCTCTCTCTCTCTCTCTCGTACACATTTTCTTTAGCTTTGTTTTCCTCTTCCTCTCTCTCTCTTCTCCTTTCCTTTACTTCTTCCTTCCTGTCGTTCGATTTTCCGTTCTCCTCTCGTTCTGTACTAGTTTTTCTTTCCCCTTCGTTATCTCCCTATGTCTGTTTCTTATCATATTCTTCGTTTCTTTTTAATTATCTGTTTTTCTCTCTATCTTGTTCTGGTCTTCTTTATTTTCCTCTTTGTTT
>NC_066566.1:502500-515000 GCF_024679095.1 Eriocheir sinensis | reverse complement strand
ACAGTAATTTAGGGGTGACTATGGAAAATGATGGAAAAGAAGAAGACCTGATGGAGATGACAAGAGAAGATGAAGAGGAGAAGGAGAAGGGGGAAAAGGAGGATTCTTGTGGCCTTAATGATACTAATGATATAGAGAATTAGTGTGAGAGCAATTTAGGGGTGACTATGGGAAATTATGAAAAAGAATAAGAAGACCTGGTGGAGATGACGAGAGAAGAAGAGGAGAAGGAAGAGGAGGAGGTAAAGGCAGGAGGAAACAGATGAGCAAGAAGAACATGTGTAGTGGTGAAAGATGATAATGATGATGATGATGAAAAAAATAAAGAAAAATTTAGAAATACAGAACGAATTAGGAAAAGATAAACAAACAGACTGATGAAGAGTATATGAAAGAATACAAGAAAATAAAAAAAGAACAAAAGAAATCATAGTCTAATTATATGAAGATGAGGATAATGATAATAATGAACAAGAACAAGAAAAAAAAAAAGTACATCACCACAAAGACAATAAAATAAAACAAAAAATAAAGAAAGGATGAAGACAATAAACCACAATAAAGCAAAAAATGAAATAATAAAAATAAATAAAACTCGCCAGCAAAAACAAACAAAAAAACAGAAAAATACAAGACGTTTCAATACCCTTCCCTGTGTGTGTGTGTGTGTGTGTGTGTGTGTGTGTGTGTGTGTGTGTGTGTGTGTGTGTTTACAGAGGATTAAGATGGCGGCGATGGAAGGGCCAAACACATGTCTACTGAAGAGGATGAAGGATTATTATTCAAGGGAACCACAGACCCGCGCCTCCCCTATCTCCCCTTTCTTCCTTCACGTACCCTAAATCTCCCTCTCTCTCTCTCTCTCTCTCTCTCTCTCTCTCTCTCTCTCTCTCTCTCTCTCTCTCTAATCCCTCTCTATCATTCTTATCCACATTCTCTTTTCTTTGCTCACTTCCTTCCAGTCTCATTTCCTAATCTTTTTTTTTTATTTATTTCCTCTCTCTCTCTCTCTCTCTCTCTCTCTCTCTCTCTCTCTCTCTCTCTCTCTCATCAGCACGTTCGCTTTTTCCTCATGCAAAGTAAGACAACTATTTTCTTTATTTATCCTCCTCCTCCTTCTCCTCCTCCTCTCCCTCCTCCTCCTCCTCCTCCTCTTCTTCACTCTCCTCCTTCACCTTTTCTTCTTTTTTCTTTCCCTTTTTTTTCCTGACGACTTGCATTTCTTTCCTTTCCGTCCTTTTGCAAGTTTTAGGGCAAAGCCTGCTCTCTCTCTCTCTCTCTCTCTCTCTCTCTCTCTCTCTCTCTCTGCTTGTTCTGAATCCCAAAGAGAGAACGTAATGCTGGAATGCGTGAGGAGAGTGGTAGTGGGTCTTCCTCCTCCTCCTCCTCCTCTTCCTCTTCCTCCCTCCTATACTCCTTCCTTCCTTCCCTAAACTTCCCTCCTCTCCTATTTTCTCCATGTCTCTTCCGTCGCAATTCACCTCTCCTCCTCCTCTTCCTCCTCCTCCTCCTCCAATCACATCCCTACTTCGCTTTCCTCTCTTTCCTCCACTCCTCATTCCATCACTCCATATTAATTATTCTCTCCTCCACTTTCCTCTTCCTCATCCACTCCCTTAATTCCTCTTCTCTTTCCTTTCTACGCCTCAATTATCCATTTCATTTTCTACTTTCTTTCCTTGTTTATGTGTACCAATTGTTCCATCTTCCTTCCTTCCTTCCTTCCTTCCTTCCTTCCTCCGTTTCTGTAATAACGTTTTGGTCATCGTCATTTTCTTTTTCCATATCGAAGAGTATCTTTATTATATCTTAAGTTATGTGTATTCTTTTTCAAGGCTCGTCCTCCTCCTCCTCCTCCTCCTCCTCCTTCTTTCTTCTTCTTCTTCTTCTTCTTCTCCT
This sequence comes from Eriocheir sinensis, assembly GCF_024679095.1. Lineage (NCBI taxonomy): Eukaryota > Metazoa > Arthropoda > Malacostraca > Decapoda > Varunidae > Eriocheir > Eriocheir sinensis. The sequence goes on along the minus strand of NC_066566.1, from coordinate 513,101 downwards.
ATTTTTTTTGCACTAATTAAACGTTGAAGTAATTAAAAAAGATTCGTGTTGTTGTTCTCTCTCTCTCTCTCTCTCTCTCTCTCTCAACTTTTCCCCCTCTTCCCTCTCCCTTATGTCTCTTTCACCTTTCTCCTGTTTATCCCTCCCTTCTTCTATCCCTTCTTTCACTATCTGTCCATCCTTGCTTTCGTCACTAACCCCTTCTCTCCATCCCTGTCTGCGTCCCTCCTCTCCTCCATCCCTCCAGCTGTCTCTCTCTCCCTCCCTCCATTCAGTAAGCCATCTATCCCTTCCCTCCCTCCGTCTCTGTCTATTCTTATCTCCATTCTTCCTTCTGTCCCTTCGTCTGCCCATCCTTTCCTTCATTCCTTCATTTCTCCCTTCCTTTCCTCCCTTTACTCCTTCATTCATCACTTCCCTTAATCCTTACTTTCGCCCATTCATCTCTCCCCTCCTTCGTCAGCGCCCCCGTCAGCCACCCACCCCCTCCCCCACCCCGACAGCGTCCCAGGCGGCAACACACCTCTAGGACAGCGGCAGGTAATTCATCCAAAGCCCGATACAGGAGCGGCGCCCCCCCCCCACCACCGACCCCCTGTTTCCCCCCCCCCCAAGACCCCGACCCTTTGACAAGCAATTTGCGTAATGTAGCCAGCCACTACCCACCCACTCACCCAACCACTCACCCAGGCACCCACCCAGTCAACCATCCACCCAAAAAGCCAGCCAGTCAGCCACCCTCCTCCTCGTCCTCCTCCTCCTCCTCCTCTTCCAGTCCCCACCCCCACTAGTTGAGCAGCCTCCTCCTCCTCCACCTTCTTCTCCTCCTACTCCTTCTCCTCCTCCTCCTCCTCCTCCAGTCCCACCCCCACTAGTTGAGCAGCCTCCTCCTTCTCCTCCTCCTCCTCTAGTCTCCTCTCTCTCCTCCTTCTCCATTCTTCGGTAGTTTCCCCTCCACCGCCGCCCCCTCATCCTCCATCTCCACCCTCAGTATCTACTTCACCTGCCTTCTCCACCTGCCTCCACCTTCACCCCCTCGACCACAAGTCCTCCTCCTCCCCCTCCTCCTCCTCCTCCCACCATTAGTCTGGCCATTACTTAATTAATACTAACAGAGCGCGGCGGGCCAAGACGATCCAGATACCAGATTGAGAACAAGTACTGGACGTGTGTGCGTGCGTGCGTGTGTACGTGGCGGCGTCTCTTGTTTTGGGGATTAATATTATTTTTCAGTTAGTTCCGCGGGGAGTGAGGGGGCAGGGGGGGAGGAGGGGGGCGGCCACAGGGGAACTAGGCTGATGATGATGATGATGAGTCTGGAGTGAATGTGTGTGTGTGTGGGGGAAGGGGAGGAAGGGAGGCAGGGCTGTAAGGGGGAGGGGTTGGGAGGGGATCTATTGGGGAAGAGAGGGGAAGGAGGAGCTTAGGGCCACTTAGGGGGGTCTGTTAGGGGGGAGGAGTTGGGGAGGAAGGGGGTGGGAGGCTGCAAGAGGGAGGAATCGGGGAGGAAAGGGTTAAGGGAGGAGGGGAATCTATTGGAGGAAAGAGGGGAAGGAGGAGGTTAGGGGGGCAGCTAGTGAGGAGGGGTTGGGAGGGGGGTGAAAGAGGGAGGGGTTGGGGAGGAAAGGGTTAAGGGCGGAGGGGAATCTATTGGGGGGAAGAGGGGAAGGAGGAGGTCAGGGGGGCAGTTAGTGGGGAGGGGTTGAGAAAGGGGGGTGGGGGAGGAGAGGGTTGAGGGAGGAAAGATATCTGTTGGATGGAGAAGGGAGGGAGGAGGGTAGGGGGGGGGCGGAAGGGAAGGGGTTGAGAAAGGGGGGAGGGGGAGGAGGACGGTAGGGGGGGCGAGTTCTGTTTATATTTGTTTTCCACTCTTCCTTTCTACCTGCTGTTTGTTTGTTTGTTTGTTTGTGGGGGGGTTTTTATGTCTGTGCGTCTGTTTGTCTGTATGTCTGTGTTTCTATCTGTCTGTGTCTGTGTTTGTCTGTCTAACCGTCTGTTGTTTTGTTTACTTTTCTTCATTGTTATTACTATTGTTATTATATATTTTTTATTTTATTTCTTGTTTACAGTCACCATCACCTGCAACACCACTCTTCCTTCTCCTCCTCCTCCTCCTCTTCCTCCTCCTCCTCCTCACTTGTGGCCGCCGTGTCACGCATTCCATAAGTTGTAACAATGCGTGTCACTCTCAGTCGACCCGCGTGACGCCATGACTCTCTCTCTCTCTCTCTCTCTCTCTCTCTCTCTCTCTCTCTCTCTCTCTCTACGTTCCTTTCTTTCCCTTCTTACTTCCTCAGTTCCATTTAATTTCTAGTTCCTTTTCTTCTCTTCTTTTCCTCTTGGCTATCCCTGCCCTTTTCTCCCTTCCCTCCCTTCACTCCGCTTCCCTTTACGTCCCACTCCACTTCATTTCACCCCTCCTTCCCTTTCTTCACCCCTTCCTCTACCATTCCCTCCCTTCCATTCTCCCTTTACTCCTCTTTTCAATTTTCGATCTTTCCTTCACAGCTTCCTCTCTCCCCTTTCCTTTCCTCCACATCCTTGCTCTCTTTTGCATCTTCCTCTCCTTCTATCTCCTCCTCCTCCTCCTCCTCCTCCTCCTACACCCTCCCTGCCTCCCTTACCTCCTGCAACATGTCTCTCCCTTCCTCCTGTCCCTTTAGTGGTCCTCCCTTCCTCCCTCTGCGCGTGTACTCAATGCCAAACTGTCTTCATCTGCAAATTTATGTCCTCGATTGTCCATCTCTCTCTCTCTCTCTCTCTCTCTCTCTCTCTCTCTCTCTCTCTCTCTAGGAAAGAAGGGAGGAGGGAAGGAGGAAGAAGGGAGAGAAGGAGGAAGGAAAGGAAGGGTGAAAGAAAGGAAGGGCAGAGGAAGGAGGAGGTGAAAAGGGAGGGAAGGACGGGTGAAAGAAAGGAAGGGTAGAGGAAGGAGGAGAAGGGAGGGAAGGAGAGGTGAAAGAAAGGAAGGGTAAAGGAAGAAGGAGGAGGAGAGAAGGGAGGGGTGAAAGAAAGGAAGGGTAGAGGAAGAAGGAGGAGGAGAGAAGGGAGGGAAGGACGGGTGAAAGAAAGGAAGGGTAGAGGAAGAAGGAGGAGGAGAGAAGGGAGGGGTGAAAGAAAGGAAGGGTAGAGGAAGAAGGAGGAGGAGGAGAGAAGGGAGGGAAGGAGGGGTGAAAGAAGGGATGTGTAGAGGAAGAAGAAGGAGGAGAGAAGGGAGGGAAGGAGGGGTGAAAGAAGGGATGTGTAGAGGAAGAAGGAGGAGGAGAGAAGGGAGGGAAGGAGGGGTGAAAGAAGGGAAAGAATGTATTAAGACCAGTCCGCCTCCGCCTCACGCCCCGCCGCCGCCGCAGACCACGCTGATTCTTCTGCCTCATATTGCTGCGTGAGGCACACTGCTCCATTCCAACACTCCTCCTCCTCCTCCTCTTCCTCCTCCTTCTCTTCCTCCTCCAAATTCTCCTACTCCTCATCCTCCAAAGATCTCTCCTTCTCCTGTTTCTTCTCCTCTCCTTCATCCTTCATTATGTCCTTCATCTTCCACCTTTGATTAGATAGTTAGTGTAGCTTGTCACAAACAGCCTCGTTAGGACCACCACGTCTGCTGTTGTTTGTTCTTCCTTTGTGTTTCTTTGCGTTCCTACGACCTCTCTCTTCACATCCTCCTCCTCCTCATTCTCCTCTTCCTCCACTAGCGGCCTATCCTCCTTTATCCCGTTATCAACAGCAATCTCCTCCTCCTCCTCCTCCTCCTCCTCCATATCCTTTTCCGTATCTTCCTTCAACTCCTCGGCATCCTTATTTTGTTGTCTCCTCCTCCTCCTCCTCCTCTTCTCATTTCCTCTCTATGCTTTCCCTCGTTAAGTTCAACTTTCATTTAACCCATTTTCGTCCATCTCCGCCACCCCTTCCTTCCTCCGTACCTCCTTTTCTTCCTTCCCTTCTCCTCTCTAGTTCTTCCTATCCTCTTCCTTTTCCTCCACTAACTGACCCAAACCTTTCAATATCTCCTCCTCCTCCTCCTCTACCTCCTCTTCCTTTAACTGCCGCAAACGTTTCCAGATCTCATCCTCCTCCTCTTCCTACTCCTTCGTTCCTCCTCCTCCTCCTCCTCCTCCTCCGCAGTGCACGAATCAAGAAAAAACATCCAATCGCATAATCCACGAGGTTTTATGAGCATTCTGGAGGCGGAGGAGGAAGCAGAGGAGGAAGAGGAAGAGGAGGAGGAGGAGAAAGAACGAAGAGGAAGAGGAGGAGGCGGAGGTGGTGCTGGCGTGTCATGCTGTGGAGGGGCGTGGGAAATCGTTTTTTCTACTTTCAATTTTACTTTCCTTAGTTTTTATCAGTGAAGATTTGATTTTTTTTCTCTATTTTTGTCTTTTTTTGTAAGTTTCAAAGCGTTTACAAATCCAAAGAGCCACCGAGCTAGTTCTGTCAGTCAAGTGAGCCGCCTTCCCTTGTTGGTTAAGAGGAGGAGGAGGAGGAGGAGGAGGAGGAGGAGGAGGAGAAAGAAGAAAAGATGGTGGACGTGTTGGTGGAATATTAGAGGTCAATAGAGGAGGAGGAGGAGGATATAGTGGTTGATGATGATGATGATGATGATGATGAGGAGGAGGAGGAGGAGGAGGAGGTGGTGGTGGTAGTGATAGTGGTCGTAGGTGGTAACAGTAATGGTTGGGGAGGAGTCTAAGAGGGTGGCGTTGGGGGTGGAGGACGAGGAGGCAGTGGTGGTGGTGGTGGTTGTGGAGAAGGAGACAGTGGTGGTGAAGGAGACTGTGGTGGTGGTGGTGGTGGAGGAAGGGACAGTGGTGGTGGTGGTGGTGGAGGAAGAGACAGTGGTAGTGGTGTTGGTGGTGTTGTTGGTGGTGATGGAGGAAGGGACAGTGGTGGTGGTGGAGGAAGAGACAGTGGTGGTGGTGGTGGTGGTGTTGGTGGTGGTGGTGGGAGTATTTTCATTAAGCAAGTGAGGGACGCTGCGTGGCGTTCCCTGAAGTTGCTTACCACTTCCGTCACGTAGCGGCGGCGCCTCACCCACCACCACCACCACCACCACCTAAACCACTCTCCTTCCATGCCCCTCCCTGTCTTCGTCTCCCTTTCTCTCTCTGTTCCTCTCCATCTTCCTCTACACCTCCTTTGCGACTCCCACCACCACCACCACCAAGACAAGAACAAGACTACAACTCCCTCTCTTTTCCGTCCTTCAATATCTCTCTCTCTCCCTCTCTCTCCCTTTCTCCCTCTGTTCCTCTTCCACCCTTCATCCACTCTCCTTCCCATATCTTACCTTCTCCACCACTACGTTCATTCTCCCTTTTCCTTCCTTCTTTCCTCTCATTTCCTCCTTGCCCTCAACCATCACTATCACAACTTGTCTCCCATTTTCTTCACGCCCTCATTCTGCTTCTTCCTTTAATCCTCCACCATCGCCTCCTCCTTCCTTCCATCTTGTCTCACTCTCTCACTTCCTTTGCTTCTTTCCTTCACTTCCCACACATGTCCTACAACCACTTTCCTCCCTCCCTCCTTATCTCCCTCCTCTCTCCTCTCCCTCCCTTCCCGGCCACTACACATTCACAGTCCAGCTCACTCTCCCTCCACGTACTCTCTCTCCGCTCCCACGAATTGTAAAAACACCACTTCTCGCTCATCTCCCCCCCGCCACGCCCCGTCTCTCTCTCTCTCTCTCTCTCTCTCTCTCTCTCTCTCTCTCTCTCTCTCTCTCTCTCTCTCTCAATTCTTTATATTTGTTTCTGTTATCGTTATTATCGTTTTATTATGTTATTATTATCAAAGCTCTTATAAAGGGTTAGGTGCACCACTCCGAGGCTCCCATTGTGATCGTGTAAGGAGGCGCCGCTAAACGGCTGCGTGGAAGGTTTCCCGGGTTAGCGAGCACTGCTGAGCCCAGCCTCCAGGGGCAGGTTGGGGTCAGGGGAAGATCTTCCACAGCCGCTGGGCGGCGCCACCGTCGACCGATTACATTTTCCCCTCAGAGGCTGCAGCGAGTGGTGCATATTACCATTTATAAGATCTTTGTTATTATCATTATTATTACCATCATTATTATACTTTATTACTTAAAAGATATTATTATAATTATTATTTATTATTATTTATTATTATTATTATTATTATTATTATTACTATCATTATTATCATTATCATTATTATCATCGGTCAAAGAAAGACAGGTCGATTATGCCCCAGCCAGGACTCGAGCCGCAGCCGCGGCGTGCGGTCACCTCCGCTGCTGTTGTCGTTATCATTTAGCCGCAGTATGCTTCACATTTAATTCAAATGTAAATCTTATTATGCTGGTTTTAATTATATCAAAAATCATACTTATAATAATAATTATTAATATTTCAAGCATTATTATTTATCAAGAGGAAACACATTTATAATATTTAATATTTCATGAAAATTACAATATTACCATCTAGCATTTACAATTATACTCGAATTTCCCATTTATTTCTATGACGTTGATGTTCTAGGTTGTTGATTTTAATACTATAATAGCGATCCCTTATTTTCCTTATTATTATATTTACTATTACCATTCTTTTTAACATTATATTTCATGTCATGGTTCATAAGTATTATTACTAGTATTCAAGCGGCAGCCCACACGCGTCCAGCTTGTATCAGTGAGTTAGGTCCGGCCCAGAGCCCCGGCCACAAGGTCTTGGCTTTAAGGTTGTTATCAAATTCATTCACGCAGAATAAAGCCCAATAGAATATCACAAGAAATATCCACAGATCCCTCTCTCCAGCCTTGACCACTCCAAGACAACTTAACGAAACTCAATTGAAGAACTTATTGGAATAGAGAGGCTCAAGACTCTCTCTCTCTCTCTCTCTCTCTCTCTCTCTCTCTCTCTCTCTCTCATACGCACACACACACATACACACACACGACCACTTCCCTCCCCTGCTAAGCGCCTGGGGTGACGGAGGTCTAAAAGCCTTATTTGCCCTCAGCAGGTGCCTAAGAGGGCGAGGAAGGACGAGCCTGGACCTTACTTGTCTCTCTCCAGCCCCCCGAGCTCACCTAGACCCACCTGTCTCCCTAGATTACCTGCCTTCCCCTACTTCACCTTGCCTGTCTATGTCTTCTCTTTGCTAACCTACCTACCTACCTATCGACCTAGCTGACCTTCCTGCTTTACCTGCTTCCTCCTACTTCACCTCCCCGCTTACCTGCCTTTCCCCTAGCTCACCTGCCTGCTTATCTCTCTTCCTACTTAACCTTCCTCCTAGCTCACTGCCTGTCTGACTCCTCCTCCTCCTACTGCATCTGCCTGCCCACCTGCCCCTCTAGCTACCAGGTGATCGCTGAGAATCTTCAATTTCTGTGTAGAGGTTGTTTTTTTTTTTGTTTTTTTTTTTTTTTGTCTGTTTCGTTGGCCCCAGAGCTGCTGATGTGAATATGGGCACGTGAATGGAGAAAAGGAAGGTGACGGGGCATTGGGTGATGGGGTATATGGTGATGGGGTATGGGGAAGCTCCTGTGTACCCATCACCACCTCGGCATCCCATACATTTACATACCCAACTTACTGAAGGCATCTATCGCACTGCCACTCAGCTGCCCACATGACTGCCACGCTCGTTCCACTCATCCACCACTCTATTAGTAAAACATTGCTAGTTTATGTCTACACAGATTCTTGCTACCTAATTTGAATCTGTTGCTGTAGACACGAATGTAGGTGTCGAGGAAGGGAAGGAAAGAAAAGGAGGATAAGGAGGAATAAAGAGGAATTTAACTTGTTGCTGTGAATGTAGATACGAAAGCAGATGTAGACGAAGGGAAGGGAAGAATAGGAAAAGATAAAGGGGGGTATAATTACTGGAAGCTTAAATAGTTGAAACAGAACAGTATAATTAGTATATAGTTTTAAGACACTCGGAGGTAAATTAAAACATGATAACGTAAGGAGTATGTAGTGATATGTGTGTGCTGCAATATAGCTGATCAGTGTCCTTAACCTGGTAGCAGAGACGGGCCAAATTTGTGGCTTTACCGTGTACCAGCGACGGGCCAAATTTCTGCCATGATATAAACCTCCCAAAATAGATGATGCATAAACTGATCACATATGCGTTGATATATATTATGAAATGGTTTGCGTGAGTGATGATTCTTTCTCATTATTTTACTTAGAGGGGCCTTTAACCTAACCTAACCTAACCTAACCTAAGAAACATGTCCCCCGCAACTACCGGGTTAACTATACCTATGCAAGCCCCGGATGTCAGAAGCAGATGAACAAGAGATATAGGTCGGTATCGTAAGACACTTTTGCTTCTCACATCAACAATTTCAAAAGGTCAAAGAGGGGATCAATCGGGTTCTAGTGAGTGTTTCTTCAGGTTCACGGCACAGAAGAACGGTCAAACTACCACCAGGGTCATAAAACTGTTCCTGGAAATGCCCAAAACTCCTACGAAAGCCTTGTCAATTATGTGAACCTGGGCGAGGAAATGTGTAGTATGGGTCTAGTAGCTGTAGTAGTACCAGGAGAGGAAGGGAAGAACACCTATTTATGGCTACTCTATAGCTGAAAAAAAGGGAAGCTAAGAAGGAAGGGCAGGAATGAAGCGCCCACTTATCGCCACTTGACGGAGGGGAAAAAATACACATCAAAGGGGAAAAAGAAAAGCCGTAGAGGAAAGGAAGGAAAGGAAATGCGACGCTGAGATAAGTAACAAGTTTTTCTGTTTAGTGATTTGTGACGGATAGATTTCTTTAACTTTCCCTTCTTTTTTTTTCTTGTTATTTTTTTTACAACAAAGGAGACAGCTCAAGGGCACAAAAAAAGGAAACAATAATAATAATAATAATAAAAGCCCGCTACTCGCTGCTCTTAGAAAATGCATCAGTAATACTCACGAATATTTCCTGCGACCATATTTTTTTTCTTTGTTCCCTAATCGCTCCTAATATTTTCTGGTTATGATTTGAGACGAGGAGGATAATAAATATGTTGAAGTTAAATCATTCCTGGTGACCGATTATTTTTTTTCTTTCCTCTTTCGCCTTGATAATCGATAATAATGCATGGCTATTAAAATGTAAAGATACACAACAATAAAAGCCATTAATATTCTTCACGACCATTCATTTTTTTCTTCTTGTGATTTGAAACAATGATAAAAAATGTCTGTTAAATATTCTTGGTGACTTTTTTTCCTCGTCACTCTAAGACCCTCCTCCCCTTCAGACAGGCAAGACCCGCGTCGCAGTGAAGGTCTCTTTGTAAATCTCTTTATAATTACAAACATACGTTACAGAGATGGACTGGCCTGTAGGGGAAGGAAGGATGGAAGGAGAGGACAGCAGGGTCGGGGAGGGAAGAGAAAGGGAGGGGATGGAGGGAAATGGGATAGAGAGAGGGAATGGAAGGGGAGCAGGGTCGGGGAGGGATGGGAAAGGGAGGGGATGGAGGGAAATGCGATAGAGAGAGGGGAAGGAAGGAGAGCAGGGTCGGGGAGGGATGGGAAAGGGAGGGGATGGAGGGAAATGGGATAGAGGGAGGGGAAGGGAGGAGAGCAGGGTCGGAGAGGGGAGGGAAAGGGAGAGGGAGGGGGAGGGGAGGAGCTGGGCAGTGGTGAGGCTTTGCAGTAGGAAGCAGCTCACAGTGAACAAAAAAACTATGAAAAAAAAAGAACAAAAAAATAAAGACGTAGTACAAAGGAGTAAACAGACTTGCCGGAAAAGAAAAAAAAAACAAGACAACTTTTAATATTAACGTGGAGCCTCTAAGGACAGAAAAAAATAAATGTAAATATAAGAATAAGGTTAAGAGTTCAATAGAGTTTGTAGACCTTCTCTTCATCCTCGTTTAATTCTTCCTATTCTTTATTTCTCCATTCTTACCTCCCATACATCATATACCACGGCAATTATCCTTCTCCCATTGCTCCTTCATCTCCCTCATAAGCTCCCCTTCTTTACCTTTCCTTCTCTAGCCTTCCCTTCCTTCACCCATTTTTCATCTAGTTTTCCTTATCTACACTTCTTATTCCTTATCCTTATTCCTTTCATTCCTTTCCTCTCCCTTCATACCCTCCCTTCACCTCTCCTTCCCCTTCACTTCCATGCATTCACCCCTTCCTCCCTTTACAATTCTCTCCCTTTTCCCCTCCTTTCCTATCCCTTCCTTTACCCTTTCCCTCCCCTTCCTTTCCTTCCCCCGTATGTAAATAATTATGTGAAAAAAAAAAGCTTCCTGTTGGCTCTGATAAAGTTGTTGATTTCGTCGACCCTCAGGTGTAATGATAGGCCAGGACACATTAATTATGCATTACCTGTGTGTTAATATTCAATGCAAAGTAGCTTTTTCTGGTGACTAAGAGATATTATGATTTTTTGGTTGTTGTTCCCACACGCGCGTCAGGGAGTGAACGTGTGTGTGTGTGTGTGTGTGTGTGTGTGTGTGTGTGTGTGTGTGTGTGTGTGTGTGTGTGTGTGTGTGTAATAATAATAATAATAATAATAATAATAATATATACAAATGGTAAATATAATAAACTAATACTAAATAGCCTATGCTTAAGGGAGAGAGAGAGAGAGAGAGAGAGAGAGAGAGAGAGAG
>NC_066566.1:447500-497500 GCF_024679095.1 Eriocheir sinensis | reverse complement strand
TGTTTCCCGCCCCGCCCCGCCCCGCCCCGCCCCACCCAGCCTCTCCCTACACACATTCCCCCGCCCTCTGCCGCCCCCAGCTCCACACCGCCCCGCCCCGCCCGCATTCCTGCTAATATATGAGGCGATGATGGGAGTTTCATGTTCCGCCTCTCGTTAGCTGCAGGTCAGTTAAATCATGGACACGTTGAAGGCAGGTAGGATACGAGGTCAGGTGGGGAGGGGGAGGGGGAGAGCGGAGGGAAGGGAGGGGAGGAAAGATGCGAGGGAAGGTAAGGAAAAGAGAAGAGAGGATAAAGAAGAGCAAGATAAAGGAGAGGAGAGGAGGGGAGGAGAGGAGATGCGAGGGAAGGTAAGGAAAAGAGAAGAGGACGAGAGGAGCAGAGAATAAGGAGAAGAGAGAGATAAAGCAGAGGAGAGGAGGGGAGCAGATAGGAAAAGAAAGGAGAGAATGGGAGGGGAGAGGAGAGGATCAAAGAAAAGAGAAGAAGAGGGGAGCAGAGAAGGGAAAAAAGGACAGTGGAGAAGAGAAGAGGAGGGAAGTGCCATGGTGGGGGCGGGGCGGGGCGGGGCGGGGCGGGGCGGCATCCTGAGTGGGTCTCGTGAGGGGCAGGTCGGACTTTCCCTTCCTTTCCGGGTCCCAAAGGTGAGTTCCGGGCCGACCACTGAGGGACACATCTTGCGCTCCCTCGCCCCCTCCCCATTTCTCGTCCTCCTCCCCTAACCAGCCCTCTGCCCCCGCCCCGGACCGCCTACACCCAACACTTCCAGCCCCCTGCCCCATCCCACTCCACCTATCTCCACCCCCAACCTCCCCCACTCTTAGGTCAATGTAACTAGGATGTCATCGAACTTGTGTGTTAGAGTATTTGATGTATTACACAGTGAGGAAACTAGAAAATATATACAGTTTATGTACGTATATTTGTATCTATATGTGATTACCTCAGTGTATGTATAAAATCAAATTATATCCATGAGTGGTGCTTGGAACGCCGTTTTTTTGTTTTTTGTTGTTTTGTTTTTTGACCCTTGAGCGGCTTTCTTTACTGTGAAAAATATCTCCTGCCCAGCTTAGATTAACGCACTTGTCATTCATATCATCAGCATGCTTCAAACCATATAACTCCTTGGGACCTCCACAGATGCGGCGTTTTCCCCTATTTTCTTCTCCTCTAAGGACACCAAGAGGCCTCAGCTTCCCTGCCCTGTCCTGAGCGGCTTCTGTTTTCGTCGCGTCCTGGACCTAGATTATAGATTTCCTTTCGACAGTTGCTTCTATCTCCTTTGATGGAGCGGCATGTTTCGGGATTATTCTCTCTCTCTCTCTCTCTCTCTCTCTCTCTCTCTCTCTCTCTCTCTCTCTCTCTCTCTCTCTCTCTCTCTCTCATCACAAAACAAAAACATGTAAATAATAAAAAGTAAGGAGACGAATCCCGTTGAAAGCATTTACAGTTATGAAGCAATATTTACACATCTTTCGTTTATTATTAACTATTTCAGTTATTCCCTCAGATAAATGTAGTTGTTGCCTCGTTGCACCGATCTTATTTTTTTTCACTTGCTGCCTCTAGTGCTGGAAGGCTCTCTTGGGGGGGTCTCTTGTACAATCCCAGCCCGTTAGTGGTGCAGGCGAATTCTATTTATAGTGGCTGCCGTGATAGTGTCCGTGTCTCTTGCTCTCCCACCTCTTGTTACTGTGAGAGTAACTTTGAGGCGCCACACACACACATTCCTTCATTTGAATCTCGCAACGCGTTTAGCAAGCCCAAAGGTTTCATTTTTCGTTCCCCGATTGGAGGAAATGTTTGCGGCACAAGACTGCTCACAGACTGCCACGCCAACGACGACACGGCTGAGACAGAGAGAGAGAGAGAGAGAGAGAGAGAGAGAGTCACCAATATTACGTCCCACTGTCCCAGCGTGATACTCTCAGCCTTTTCCTTGAGCGACGCCGCCAGTGGTCGGCGGAGCCAAGGCGGCACACGGCGAGAACAAACCATCCCAGAAGAGGACAACGTTGATAACCTGCACGTTCCTGCTAAACATTGTTCATTTACATTAAAATGACTCAGCAAAAGAAAATGAAGAAGGCTAAATGCTGCGGGTGCTTCGCCTGGCTCTTCGCCAGGTGGGCACGCCGCAGCCCCCCCGAGGACCTCGACTCCACCGTCGAGGACACCAAAAACGCCCAGGACGATGCAGGTGAACGGGGCCAAGGGTCCCTGAGCCTGGTCTGCCTGGAGAACGCTGCTCAGCCTCTCTCTGTGGTGGAGGAGGAACTCCCCTCCGACACCCAGGATGCTGATGGGGTCGTGGAAGAGGCAGGAAAGGAGAGCCATGGCAGGAAGCCTGAAACTCTCGTCATCACTATCCACTTGGTCAAGAGAGAAAGGGTCGACAAGCCAGTGGACGAAAATACAGTCGCAGAAAAAGACTGGAAGCAAAAGGAAAGCCATGGCAGGAGGCCTGAAACTCTCGTCATCACTATCCACTTGGTCAAGAGAGAAAGGGTCGACAAGCCAGTGGACAAAAATACAGTCGCAGAAAAAGACTGGAAGCAAAAGGAAGGCCATGGCAGGAGGCCTGAAACCCTGATCATTACTCTGCACATGGTCAAGAGAGAAAAGATCAAAGAGGTGTACGAGGAGCTGCCCTCCGAGCATCACGGCACTGCTGGGGACGCTCCCTCCTGCAGGAGCAAGGCTGTCACCGGGCCACCAGAGAAGACGCCCCTCAAGAGCAGCTTCAGAAAGCACGATGCACCTCCAAACCCCGCCAAGAAAGTTGTCAGGTTCAGCTTCCAAAACCTGAACACTTTCGTCAAAGATCGAGAACTGTACTGCGGCTACGACTACTTCAAGTACGGCTTCCCTCTCTCCATGATTCGATCTGAGCTGGAAAGAACAGTGAAGCCACAGGAAGAGCCAGCAAAGGAAGCAGTGAACAAACTGCCAGAGCCTCAGAAAACAACAGTAACAAAGAAAACAACAGATTCAGACAACAAAACCACTGAGCCACAACATCTCACAGGGATCCTCAAGAAAGGAAAGACGGCCAGCACCGCTCATAAATGTCTCCGCTTTAACTTCCAAAACCTGAACACTTTCGTCAAGGATCGTGAACTGTACTGTGGCTACGACTACTTCAAGTACGGCTTCCCTCTCTCCATGATTCGTTCTGAGCTGCAAAAGCCAAAGGAGAGAACAGTGAAGTCACAGGAAGGGTCACTACAACAGCAAACAGTTAGGGAAGCTCGCTGTGCACCGATGAATACCACTACTGAAGGGAAGTCTCCTAAAGGTATTCTTAAGAAAGAAAAGATGACAGGGTCCACCTGTCCAAAACACGTGCGCTTCAACCTTGGTAACCTCCGCGCCCCCGTTAAGGAACGTGAGCTGTACCGTGGCCACGACTACTTCAGATACGCCGAGCCGCTCCAAGTCACTCAGTCTCCCAACGTCGCCTCGAGGCCCCACCAGCAGCCCGTTAGATCCGCCTCTAACTCGCTGCGCGGCGCACCTCGGCACCTCGGGAGGCCGAGGACACAGCGGAGCAACGACTCCTTCCAGCAAAACAGTGGCCGGAATGCTGCACACAACTACACCAACAACCGCCACTCACAGCACCGCCATCACAACTCCAGCAGCCACGTCTCGCCCAGATACGAAACAAGGTATTTCTACGAAGGGCAGACAAACCCAGGCACCAACTCCCGCAGCAGAAGTCGTGTCAAGAGAGGCGCCAAGCCGAGTGAAGGCGATGTTCTGGGAGCACAGGGCGAGTACACAGCGTCGTGATCAAACTCAAATGTTCAGCGACGTACAGTTGACGTACATTGCGGGTGCATTTCTCAATACCCGCTGAACAGTAACTGTCGTTGATTGGTGATAACAGTGACTGAGGAGTGCCAAGAAGCACCACAAACACGCTGCGAGGAACGGCTCGCCAGCTGACTAAAATCACCGTGCAGAGGAACACGTCCCAGGGAACGGTGGCACTTTACGGAACACATTGTTCAAGAGTGTCGCATCTGTGGGGAGTGTTGCGATGCATGGGTGTGCTTACATTTCTTATCTTATATTTCAAATGAAAAATAGAAAATGTTGTCTTACTGGCAGGAATAGATCCCTTAGGCAGGGACAGCAGGGTCGTGTTGGTCTTCAGAACAAGAAACGTTATGTAAGGAGTTGTCTAAACGACCACCTTAGCAAGGCTGTCACCTGAATCTAAGGTTACTCTTTCTCTCTCTCTCTCCTATCTACTCACTCTATCTCTTCCTTCCTGCTACTGAACCTTTTATTTCCTTTTCTTAATCTCCTCATCCTCAATCTCCTTTTCCCCTAACAATCATCTTTCTTCTGAAGCTTTGCTCTTTCCTTTCCCTCAATCCTCCTCCTCCTCCTCCTCCTCTCGGTAGCAGCGCGGGACTTCAACGCCCAGCTCGTGCCGATTAGGCTGTCCCGCGACTCAAGCTGGCACCCGGCTCACCCCGCCCCGCCCCGCCCCGCCCCGCCTGACGCCGCTCAACGCTCGTCTTTATAAGAGAGGCAGCCACCAGCCCCCGACAGCCACGAGGCGGAGATAAAAAATGACATCAACCCCCGCTGCTGCTGCCGAGAAATGGACATAAAACTAACCTTGGAAGTGTTTTATGTGGTGACTAATAGCAGACACCAGGCAACGAAGTGATTTAGAGGATAACTAATAGCCGATACCAGACTTCAGGTGATTCATGGGAGCACTAATAACAGAAACCATGCCAAGGTAGATGTATAGGAATACTATTAGAGAACAAGGACTGTTGATAAAGAACAAGCTCCTTAGTTATTTATATGATTGATAGAAGCAACAACCATGCAAGCAAAGTGATCATACACGATTACTAATGACAAACTAACCTCCAAAGGGATTATTTTATGTTGAATTACTATTTGTAAAAACCTAGATCAACTGTTGTTATAAGATTACTAATAATACCGATGCAATTGCTACGATGTTTCTTGATCGGGGAAGCACAGAAGACATTCCGTGAGGGTCTGATAACCTGAGAAACACAATCAACATATTCCTAAAAGCGTCTCTTATTCCGGGAAACACAAAAAACATATTCCTAAAAGCGTCTCTTATTCCGGGAAACACAAAACACATATTCCTAAAAGCGTCTCTTATTCCGGGAAACACAAAACACATATTCCTAAAAGCGTCTCTTATTCCGGGAAAAACAAAACACATATTCTTAAAAGCGTCTCTTATTCCGGGAAACACAAAAAACATATTCCTAAAAGCGTCTCTTATTCCGGGAAACACAAAACACATATTCCTAAAAGCGTCTCTTATTCCGGGAAACACAAAACACATATTCCTAAAAGCGTCTCTTATTCCGGGAAACACAAAAGAAACATTCCGGAAAAGATCTCTCATAATCGTAGAAGCAAACTTTAACCCAATAACCTCACCCCGTCACCCCAACCCAATAACCTCACCCCGTCACCCCAACCCAATAACCTCACCCCGTCACCCCAACCCAATAACCTCACCCTGTCAAACACAACCCAATAACCTCACCCCGTCAACCCAATAACCTCTCATAATCAACCCAACCCAATAACCTCACCCCGTCACCCCAACCCAATAACCTCACCCCGTCACCCCAACCCAATAACCTCACCCCGTCACCCCAACCCAATAACCTCACCCCGTCACCCCAACCCAATAACCTCACCCCGTCACCCCAACCCAATAACCTCACCCCGTCACCCCAACCCAATAACCTCACCCCATCACCCCGAACTCATAATTTCACCCCATCACTCAATCCTAATAACACAAACTCCTAAAAGCATCTGCTATTAATACTTGAGTGTGGGAGTGAAGGTTGAGATAGCAATAGACGAGCGCCCACCTTCCTTTCTCTCCCCCCCCCTACACACACACACACACACACACACACACACACACACTTAGAAGGCGCAGATGATGACCACAGCCAGTGCTCGGGTCACGGTCGGCGGCAATAACACGGAACAGGCGAAGCGGAAGGATGGGAAAAGAATGCTGCACGAGGAGGAGGAGGAGGAGGAGGAGGAAGCCGGGAGACGGATGGCCTTGTATTCCAGGCTACTTAACAATGATGTATTCACTGGACGTATTGCACCGTCAAGATCTGGCGTGCATGGGTCCTCCTCCTCCTCCTCCTCTTCCTCCTCCTCCTCATTCCATCTGCATTCTTCTCTTAAACTCCTCCCTCCTCCTCGTCATCGTATCCTTCTTCTCTCAGTATAATAAATTTCCTATGATTCCTTTTCTCTGCTCTTCCTCTCTTTCCTTCTCCTCCTCATTCTCCTTTTAGTATCCTTCCATCTTGTTTTTGTATCCTCCTCCTTCTTTCCCTATGTTAATTTTTTCTCTTCCTCATCTTCCTGCTCTTCCTCCTCCTCTTTCTCCTTTTCTCATTCTCCTTCTTTTAGTCTTCTTTCATATTCTGTTTTTTTATTTTTTTTATTTCATTCTATTTTCTTCATCTGCCTTTTCTTCTTCCTCCTCCTCTTCTTTCTTCTTCTCATCTTTCTTTTAGTATTCTTTTATTTATCGTCATCATATCCTTCTTCTTTCTCTTTTATATTCTCTTCCTCCTTCTTCTCTTCCTGTTCCTCCATTCCTCTTCTGTTCATATCATTCTTTCTCTCTATAAATATTTTTCTTTCTCTTCTTCCTCTTCCTGCTCCTTCTCCTTCGCCTTTCGCTTTCCGTCCTTGCTTTCTTCTTCTTTCTCTCTGTTATCGTCTTTATCCTTTTCTCTACCTCTTCCTCTCTTTTCGTTTCCGTCTTTAATTTATTTTTTTCTCTCTTCCATGTATTTCTCTTCTTCCTTAGCCGTCTCTCTCTCTCTCTCTCTCTCTCTCTCTCTCTCTCTCTCTCTAATCATCGGGTTTTGTCTCCAATCTTATATATATATTTTCAGTTACATAACACACACACACACACACACACACACACACACACGCGCGTCATAATCCCCCAAAATTGAGTAAACACCCCATGGCACACGAGAGAGAGAGAGAGAGAGAGAGAGAGAGAGAGAGAGAGAGAGAGAGAGAGAGAGAGAGAGAGAGAGAATTTCTTTGGTGACCTTCCATTGATACTTTTCTCATTTTCTTTTTTTTTCTATTCTTTCGTTCCTCTCTTCTATCCTTTTTTTCCCCTCTTTTCATCCCTTCCTCACCTCCTCCTCCTCCTCCTCCTCCTCCGCCATTCGTTCTTCCATTTTTCCTCCTCCCTCCTCCCACATGCGTTCATTCTTCTTTCCCTTCCATTACATCTCCTTCATCAATGTTTTTCCTTTTGTGTTTCCTTTCTTAGCAAACTCCTTCCTCCTCCTCCTCCTCCTCCTCCTCCTCCTTTCTATTCTTCTTCTCTCTTCTGTTTTACCTTCCTCCTTTTTCCTCCTCCTCCTCCGCGATCAGCTTTTGTAATTCTTCTTCCTAATTCTCCTGTTCCTTCTCTATCTTTCCTTTCTCCTCCTCCTCCTCCTCTTCCCTCGTCTTCGTCTTCTTCCTCCTCCTCCTCCTCCGCCCCTTATACCACCTTTTCTAACTCGCCAGTGTAGTTAAGATAAAGAGAAATCCACTTTCTCTCTCTCTCTCTCTCTCTCTCTCTCTCTCTCTCTCTCTCTCTCTCTCTCTCTCTCTCTCTCTCTCTCTCTCTCTCTCTCGCCCTCTCTCCCTCTCGTCAACTCATCCTCGCCATCAAAGGAAATCAAATTTACATACAAGTTAGGCTGAGGCGATGACACACACCTCAACCTGCTGGGGAAGGTGGAAAGGTGACCCAAGGCGATACTGGCACTGCTCGACCCAACACCACCACGACCGTCGCCCCCACCGCCACGACCGTCCACGACCACTTCACGACCCCTCACAAGACCATCCCCAAAACCATTACCACTCCTTCCACTACCAACATTACGTCCCTTACGAATTCTCCCACTATATCAGGACTGTTACAACTACCATTACTGTCTTAATATAACCACTACTACCACTACCACCATCACGATCACTATATGACTCCACCACAGCCACCACCACCACCACAGCTTCCCTCTTGCCGTTCTCCTCCTCTCACCCCTTCATCCTTATCCTCCTCCTCCTCTTTCTCCTCTTCCTTTCTCTTCCACCTCCTCTTCTTTCTTTTCTTCTCGTTCCCCTTTCCTCCTCCTCTTCCTTTCCCCCCGTTCATCCTTCTCCTCCGCTGTCCATATTCACAGTCTTTCTATCTTTATCTTTCTCCTTCTTCCTCCTCCTCTTCCTCTTCCTCCTCTTTCCCTCTCACTTCACCTTCTAAATATTCATCTCCCTCCTTCTATTCCTTCCTTCTCTCCTGCATCCATCCAGCCTCTCCTTCTTCCTTTACTCAGCAGCATCTCCTTTCCATATATCTCCCTTGCTTTACTCCCCCTCCTCCTCCTCCTCCTCCCAAGCCGGAAACAGAGTCAAGGGCGCGGTGGTTGACTCGTGCCCTACAACAGCCGGCGCGGATGATTAAGGGAAATAGAAACTTGAGTGGCGTGAACAAATAGCCTGAGAAGGCGGGGGGGGGGGAAAGGAGAGGGGAAGAGGAGGAGGAGAAGAGGTGGAGGAGGAGGAGGAGGAGGTAGAGGGGTCATTCAGTGCTCCATACCGCTCTAGTCTCCTCTTTCTCTCTCTGTTTCCTCTCAGCTAAGTCTTCCTGCATCACCGCCTCTCCTCCTCCTCCTCCTCCTCCTCCTTCAGCGCCTCCTTCCCCGCCGCCAGAGGGAGGGACGAAGGAGTATTCTGATGGCAGGATCACTGTTGCAAATTCAATAACAACTTTTCCTCTTCTCTCTTTCCTGCGGCTCCCTCCATCCACCTCTCCCTCCGTCCCTCCCTCCCTCTCTCAATGCCTCCGACTTCTAAGGGAATCTGGGAGGAAGGTGAAAAAACGAAAGGGACCAGTAGGAGTGTGTGTGTGTGTGTGTGTGTGTGTGTGTGTGTGTGTGTGTGTGTGTATGCCCCTGACAGTGACCGAAGAGAGGCAGCGACGGCGACGATGTGTGTGTGTGTGTGTGTGTGTGTGTGTGTGTGTGTGTGTGTGTGTACACACACATAATAATAATAACAATAATTTTGCGTGTGTGTGTGTGTGTGTGTGTGTGTGTGTGTGTGTGTGTGTGTGTGTGTGTGTGTGTGTGTGTGTGTCAATCTTCCCGTCCGTCAGCTTGTTTGTCTTCCCGTCTGTTTACCGTCTGTGCCGCCCGTCAGTAAACCTTCCCCTCCCCGCGTCACGTCTCCAAACATGTCTTTCGTTCATGCAGTTCCGTGTTTGTGATTTTATGAATCCTCTTTTAACGACCCTTCGTCACGCCTCCTGACAGCCCCATCGTGTGCCGTGTTTGTTTGCTTGTTTGTTTGTTTGCCTCGCCTCCTCCGTCAGGCTTTTTGTGTAGTAATTGGTAGGTTTATTATTTTTCTGAAGGGGTATTTGTGGGGTGAAAAGCCTCGTGACAAAATTCCAAGGTTAGGGATTCCTGTCTATGTATGTTGGTGGTTCAGTATTTTCTTCAGTGGTAATGTTGAAAGAAAAGGTTCCAAAAAAATTCCAATTAGGGATGTCTGTGTGTGTATGTTAATTCAGTCAGTATTTTCTTCAGTGGTAATGTTGAAAGAAAAGGTTCCAAATTCCAAGGTTAGGGATTCCTGTCTCAGTGTGTTGGGTGATATTTCAATAGTTTTCTTAAGTGGAAATGTTGTGAGGAAAGGTTCGTGACAAATTCCAAGGTTAGGGATTCCTGTCTCTGTGTGTTGGGTGGTATTTCAATAGTTTTCTTAAGTGGAAATGTTGTGAGGAAAGGTTCGTGACAAATTCCAAGGTTAGGGATTCCTGTCTCTGTGTGTTGGGTGGTATTTCAATAGTTTTCTTAAGTGGAAATGTTGTGAGGAAAGGTTCGTGACAAATTCCAAGGTTAGGGATTCCTGTCTCTGTGTGTTGGGTGGTATTTCAATAGTTTTCTTAAGTGGAAATGTTGTGAGAAAAGGTTCGTGACAAAATTCCAAGGTTAGGGATTCCTGTCTCTGTGTGTTGGGTGGTATTTCAATAGTTTTCTTAAGTGGAAATGTTGTGAGAAAAGGTTCGTGACAAATTCCAAGGTTAGGGATTCCTGTCTCTGTGTGTTGGGTGATATTTCAATAGTTTTCTTAAGTGGAAATGTTGTGAGAAAAGGTTCGTGACAAAATTCCAAGGTTAGGGATTCCTGTCTATGTATGTTGGTAGTTCAGTATTTTCTTATGTGGTAATGTTGTGAGAAAAAGGTTCGTAGAGGAGGCAGCTCAATGGGGAAACACAAAGATACCCAAAAGTCCGCTAAAGAACTGCTCCCACAAACAGGGGACATCTAGAGTAGCCGAAGGAGAGGGTCGGATTCGGTTGGTTGACGACGACAACAACAACAACAACAACGTTAGGGAAAAAAGGATGAAGGGGCTGGGAGGTTCGCAGAGCAGCTCAGAGCACACGCCTCTCACCCAGACAGCCAAACAGCATGATCACCACCGTCGGCCAGCCCACCAACCAGACGCCATCCGCCCAACCAGCACCCAGTCAAGATGTAAGGATGGCAGACAGTCAGCCAGCCAGCAAGCCACCCAGTCTAGCAGTAGTCAGGTAGTTTGTCTGACAGCCCTTAGACAAGCCACCTCACCCACCAAAGGGCACACACCAGAAAGTTAGCCAGCCCTTGAGCCAGTCCACCAGTCTGTAAGCCACCGAGCCAGCCAGCCAGCCAGCCAGACAGACAGACAGAAAATCAGCCCTTGAACCAGCCAGTCAGTTCACCAGCCAGCCAGCCAGCAGCCAAGCCTCGTGCCAGGCCGCCCGGGGGAGCCGAGGGACACGGAGGCAGCGGCCGAGCGGGCGCCGAGACGAATGGCCGAGAAAAAAGGTGAATGTAGGATATTAAAACAACACGTCACGCGCCGCCATCAGTCACGAGTGTAGCGGAGGAGAGGCTGATGGGGCGAGGGATGACGGCGAGGACAGGGGAAGAAGGGGGATGGCGGCGAGGGGACGGAGGAAAGAAAGAGGAAGGGAGGCAGGCGGGATGGAAAGATAAAGGGGAAGAAAGATTGATGGGAAGAGACACGGAGGGAAGAATAGAAGGAGGAAGAGGAGGAGGAGTAAAGAGATGATGGGAGAGGGATTAAAGGATGAAGAAGAGAAGGTGAAGGAAGGAAGAAAGAAGAGACAGTAGGGAAAAAAGAGAGAGAGAGAGAGAGAGAGAGAGAGAGAGAGAGAGAGAGAGAGAGAGAGAGAGAGAGAGAGAGAGAGAGAGAGAGAGAGAGAGAGAGAGAGAGAGAGAATGAATAAGAAAGGAATGAAGGCAGAAGAAGGAAGAAAGGAAAGAAAAAGAAGAGAGAACCTAGCCAGAACAACACTATAACAGGAAAGAAGGAAGGAAGGAGAGAGAGAGAGAGAGAGAGAGAGAGAGAGAGAGAGAGAGAGAGAGAGAGAGAGAGAGAGAGAGAGGGCACGGCGTGAATCAGGGAGGCACGGGGCGGAAGGAACGCGATGGTGCCAGCCGTCGACAGAACCTCATTGCGTCACGAGGCTGGGGGGGGGCGGAGAGAGGGTGAGGGAGGGGCGGGCTGGGACGGAGGATACTGCCCCCCCGCCACACCCTCCCCCACCCAGCCCATCCGTCATCCACCCCATCCACTACATCACGTCACCCATCACAATATGTCCCCCCCACAGTAAACTCCCAATGAAACAGCTACCCATTCATGCGCTCTCCCATACATCCTTCCTATGAGTTAAATGTCCATCCTACCCATCAGCCTGCCCTTCACGAGACCACCTCAGCCCCTCCCAACCACACATCCCACCCACTCATCCTGTTTGCCACATAGTTATCCAATGTAGTAGTATTAATGAAGGGAAGGGAGGGGAAGGGAAGGGAAGAGAAGGGAGGGGAAGGAAAGGAAAGGGAAGGGAGGGGAGGGGAGGGGATGGGAAGGGAAGGGAAGGGAAGGGAAGGAAAGGAAAGAAAAGGGGAAGGGAAGGGAAAGGAAAGGTGTATTAATGGGGGAAAAGAAAAGAATAGGAAAAGAAGAAAAATATGGGTGTATGAAAGAGAAGAAAACATTTAAATGGAAAGTGAGTGAGGAAGGAAAAATAAAATAAAATAAAAAAAGGAGAAAAGTAGTAAATATGGGAGAAAAGAAAGGAATAGGAAAGGAAGAAGAGAAGAAAAGAGAGAGAAGCGAAGGTGAATAAAAATGGAAGAGAAGGAGCAAAGAAAGAATAGAGAGAGGAAAGGAGAAAATAAGGAAGTAGGAAAAGGAAGGAAAAAACGAAAAAAAAGGACAGAGAGAGAGAGAGAGAGAGAGAGAGAGAGAGAGAGAGAGAGAGAGAGAGAGAGAGAGAGACTCGCACGGACGGTCAAACAGGAAACTCTTCGAATCTTTCCCTCCGCTGCTCTTTAAGGAGTTTTATTCATTTATTTATGGTCGTGTTTTTTTCTTTTTTTTTCTTTTTTTTGTAATGGGCGGATTCGTTTATATTCAGTGTGTGTGTGTGTGTGTGTGTGTGTGTGTGTGTGTGTGTGTGTGTGTGTGTTGTGTCGTCTCATTTGTCACATGGCGGTCTCTCTCTCTCTCTCTCTCTCTCTCTCTCTTGATTTATAGCGTATACTCTTATGCGATTCAATCTGTTTATCTATCTAATTATCTTTGTTTATCTATCTACATTATTGTTATATACTATCTAGTTTTCCCATCTATTCATCTATTTGATTTTGCCTATCTGTTTATCTATCTAAATTTATCTATCTGCCTATCCATATGCCTCTGAGTGTGTGTGTGTGTGTGTGTGTGTGTGTGTGTGTGTGTGTGTGTGTGTGTGTGTGTTCCTACTGCACGGAAACGGACACGGGAAAAATAAAAGGAAAAAAAAAATATACTGTCAAGAGAAATAAAAATACAGACTCGTTAATAAAGTCGAAACTATTTTTATGTCGCTTCGGGAATCAGAAAGACGGCTATTTATATAACTGTCTATCTGTCTGTTTGTCTGTCTATCCGTCTATCTGTCTGTCTGCCTGTCACTCCATCCCTCCATCAGTCTGCCTGTCTGTCAAACCGCCACTCACACTGTCTATCTGTCTGTCAATTCATGTCTTTCTGTCTGTCTGTCTATTTCTGTCGTTCCTTATGTATCCTGTATCTTTCACACCGTCGCTCCAAGTGGCTGTCTGTCTGTCTGTCTGTCACTTATCTGTCTGTCTGTCTGCTTGGTTGTCACTCCGTTTACATGTTAGTCTGTCTTCCCATCTGTCTGTCTGTCTGTCTAGCTACCCGTTTGCCTCTCCGTTCATCCGTCTGTCTGTCTATCTATTCCAGCGTTTTTCAACCCGTTCTGGCCCCAGCAACCCAGCACAAGGGGCACTGTAATATAGACCCACTCAGCATATCAATAATTACAAACCGATAAAAACAAGAAGTAAAATATGATATGAAAATATAAACACGAAAAAAAGGAACCCCAAAAATAATTCGGCAAACCTTGATACAGAACGTGAAAAGCAAAAGGAAAAGGAAATTTGTCAGTATCAGGGAAAAGAGAGCAGATTCTTCAGTACGTAGTCGGGTGGTGATGCTAGAGTTTATGATAGTTATGGTGATGATAGTGGTGATGGCGGTGGTGATGGTGATGACGATTATCGTATATACAGTTTCATCACCATCAAAAAGAAAAGGAAATTTTTATAGGAGCAGCGAGTAGCGGGCTTTTTTTTACTATTGTTTCCTTTATTTGTGCCCTTGAGCTGTCTCCTTTGCTGTAAAAAAAAAAACACCCTCCCTTCACCCTGCTCTCCTCCTATCCCATCTTCCCTCACTCCACCCCGCCTTCCCGCTCGTACCAGTCCCCCCCCTTTCCCCCGCCTCCCTCCTCCTCCTCCTCTCCCCAATGCCTCGAGTTAGAAATAAGCTGCGGGGATATAATTTAATTCTTCGCTCCTTGTCCTCCGATACGGGTCATAATGAAGAGAGAGCGGTGACGGAAAATCTGAATTCTTGAACCGTACGATGGGGGCGTCTGGTTCCGGCTCGGCGGCGCCCAGATCACCAGACCCGCGATTTTGAAGATTAAAAAAGAGGGAGAGGAGGAAGGGGGTGGAGGAAGAGGAGGAGGAGGTGGCGGGGAGAGGGATTGAATGGGGAGGAAAAACAGTATACGAGAACGGCAAAAAGAACAGAGGTATGGGGAGAGGAGTTGAGGGGAGAGAATAAACGGAATATTATAAGGCAAAAAAAATTAAAGATATGGGAGAGAAGGAATAGAAGAAGGTTGCGGGGGAGAGAAGGAAGGGGAGAGAGCTTGAATGGGGAGAAAAAACGGTACAGAAGGGCAGAAAGAACAGAGGTATGGGGAGAGGAGGAAGAGAAGGGTTAGGGGGAGGAGGAAGGGGAGATAAGTTAAGAGGGGAGAGAATAAACGGTGTATTAGAGGGCAAAAAAAAAGTATATATGGGGAGAGAAGGAATAGAAGAAGGTTGCGGGGGAGAGTGCTTGAGAGGGGAGTAAACAACGATATAGGAGGAGGAGGAGGAGGAGGAGGAGGAGGAAGGGGAAATAGTAAGTACGAAAGGGGAAGAAGGAATGGAGGAATGCGGAACAAGGAACACAAAGGAACACAAGGAACACAAAGAAACACAAAGGAAGAACAAACAACAGCAGACCTCTCTTTGTGACAAGCTACACTAACTATCTTAATCAAAGGTGGAAGATGAAGGACAGCAAAAAGGTGGAAGACGAAGGACAGCAAGGAGGAGGAGGAGGAGGAGGAGGAGAATGAAGAAAAAATATCGAGAGGGACAAGGAGGATTAAAAGAGGAGTGAGAAGGGTGGGAGAAGAAAAAGGAGAAAAGGGAGAGTAGAGAAAGACAGAGATGGGAAGGAAAAAATAATACAAGGAGGGGAACGGATGGGGGAGAAGAGGGAATGGAAAAGTGCAGGGGGAGAGGGGAGGGGAGGGGAGGGAGGGGGAGAGAGGGAGGGGGAAGGGGAGGAAAGGAGGGAGGAGGAGAATCATTGAAAAAAGGAGAGAAAGGAGATGATGGATGATTTGTAAGAGCAGGACAGTCCAAGGGTGAGATGAAAGAGAGAGAGAGAGAGAGAGAGAGAGAGAGAGAGAGAGAGAGAGAGAGAGAGAGAGAGAGAGAGAGAGAGAGAGAATGCCCTCATGACCATCCATCAACCAAGACTCTATATTCTCTCTAAAGGAGGATCAAAACTGAGCTCCAGGGTACAGCATTTTTCCAAGCAAGATGGCGCCACTATAAACACTTGCCTGCGCCACATAGACGAGCTGGGGCCGACCACCAAGCCTACCAAGAAAGCTTAACGGCACATTAGCGGGACGTAAAAAATGTATGGAAGTGTTTATGGTTAAATATATGGATGTGTGAGTGTGCGATTGTGAAGTCACTTGTGTTGACTGGTAGTAGTAGTAGTAGTAGTAGTAGTAGTAGTAGTAGTAGTAGTAGTTTAGAAAGCGATGTGCTAACAGTAAAATATATAGTGAGGTCAATTCAGGTGCCAGTAGTAGTAGTAGTAGTAGTAGTAGTAGTAGTAGTAGTAGTAGTAGTAGAAGTCGTTAAGGGTAGCAGTGGGAATGCATAGATGACATTTAACTAAAAATGTTTGACTTACACACACACACACACACACACACACACACACACACACACACACACACACACACACACACACTTCCAATTACTCCCCTCCTCCCCCTCCATTTTATTGGAAGCGAGGTGATAAAAGTAATGCTTATAATGCCTCCCTTCCTCTGTTTGTTTTGGCTCATTTATTTAACTTTCATTTGCAGACGTAAACTTGCGCAAAAATCATGGCGAAACACAACTCACTGATAATTGTTTTTGAGTAACCGGTGAGGGGGGGAAGGGAGAGGAGGAGGAAGGGAGGGTATGGAGGGAGAGGAGGAGGAAGGGAGGGTATGGAGGGAGAGGAAGGGGAAGGGAGGGTATGGAGGGAGAGGAAGGGGAGGAAGGGAGGATATGGAGGGAGAGGAAGGGGAGGAAGGGATTATATGGAGGGAGAAATGGGGAGATATGGGAGAGAGGGAAGGAGAGAATAACAAGTGGGGAGAAAAAGGGAGATAAGGAGAAAGAAGGGAGAGGAGATAGTACAAGGAAAGAGATAAGAGAGGGATGAAGGGAGAGCTATGGAGAGAGAGAGAGAGAGAGAGAGAGAGAGAGAGAGAGAGAGAGAGAGAGAGAGAGAGAGAGAGAGAGAGAGAGAGAGAGAGAGAGAGGATTGAAGTTATCCCAACCCATAATAACAGTTCTGTGCCATACACGGCCATTGAAAACAAAATATACGGTCACTAGCAGAGAGAGAGAGAGAGAGAGAGAGAGAGAGAGAGAGAGAGAGAGAGAGAGAGAGAGAATTAAGACAGGAAGAGAGGAGGAAGGAGGAAGGAAGCGAGGAAATGAGGCAGAGAAGGAGGGGAGAGGGAGGAAAAAATGGAAGAGAAGAAAAAGGAAAAAGAATGAAGATAGGAAGAGAATAGAGAGAGAGAGAGAGAGAGAGAGAGAGAGAGAGAGAGAGAGAGAGAGAGAGAGAGAGAGAGAGAGAGAGAGAGGAAAGAATTTACGAGGGATACACGGAAGGAGAATAACAGAGAAGGAGAAGAGTAGGGGGAGAGATGGAGAGGAAACTAGAGAGAGGAGGAAAGAAGGAAGGAATAACAGGGGAGGGAAAGTGAAGAAGGAAAGGTAGATGGGGAGGAAAAGGAATGGACAGATAGTAGGAGATGGAAGGATGGAGATGGAAGAGAAAATGGGGAAGAGGAGGAAAGTAGGAAAAGGAGGAATAATGGAAAGGATAGAGGAAAGAAAGATGGAAGGAATAAGAGAAAGGAAGAAGTGAAGGAAGGAAAGAAGAGAGGCAGTAGATGCGTGAGAAAGAGAAGAAGGAAGAGACAGAAGCAAGAAGGAAGGAGAAAGGGAAGGAAGAAAGGAAGAGAGGCAATACAGAGAGGAGGAAGGATAGAAGGGATAAAAGATAGGAGAGAGAGAGAAAAGAAGAGGAAGGGGAATAGGGAGGGGAAGTAAAAAGAAGAGGAAAGAAAGAAGAAAGAAGAAAGGGAAGAATTAAGAGACGAAAGTAAAGAGAGAACGAGAATATAAAGAATAGAAGACGCGAGAAAAGGAAGGAGGAGGAGACAGAAGAAGAGAAAGGAAAGTAGAAAGAAGATAAATAAAAGAGAGAAGGAGAAAGAGAGGGAGGAAGGGAGGGAGGGAGGCGAGTCTTGGTCCCGCATTTAAGTCTCTCCAACCTCTCCAGACACTTAAGGAAGATGTCGCGGCGGCTCGCAGATCAGACCTCAAACTCACCAAGCTGGAAAAAGGTGTGTGTGTGTGTGTGTGTGTGTGTGTGTGTGTGTGTGTGTGTGTGTGTCAAATTCACACACACACACACACACACACACACACACACACACACACGTAACAGCCCCCCCCCTAAAAACAAAATATAGATAGATAGAAAACTTAACCTAAACAAAGAAAACCAAGAAAAATAACGCGAATCAATATCTAGCACCATTTACATATAACCTTTTCTCTTTTCCTTTCTTTGTCTTCTCGTGGAAATGAAAATGTAAAAAATAATAAAAAAAAACATTAGCTATTATTTTTTCCATACTAATCTTTACCCAAAACAAGAACCACGTTTGTTTTAACTTTGCGTTTTGTTATATAATTATTCACTGTTATTTTAGAGCGAGAGAGAGAGAGAGAGAGAGAGAGAGAGAGAGAGAGAGAGAGAGAGAGAGAGAGAGAGAGAGAGAGAGAGAGAGAGAGAGAGAGAGAGAGAGAGAGAGAGAGAGAGAGAGAGAGAGAGAGAGAGAGAGAGAGAGAGAGAGAGAGAGATAACACCCCCAGTTTCATCCCAAAAAAGATAATGGGAAGTCACAGAGCTACCCATCTCCCCTTTCTTCCTCCCTCAATTCCTTCTTTCCCTCATCTTCTCCCTCTACACTTCCTTTTTTTCTCCCTTCCCCCTTCCCCTTCTTTCACACCATTTATCTTCAGTACATCCTCTTCTACTCTTCCATGTCTCCTCCTTTTCCCTTTTCTTTTCCTATTCTTCACTATCTACTATACTTCCTTATTTTCCTTTTCCTTCTTCCTCCTCCTCTTCTTCTCCTCTTCTTCCCATTATCTTCACCTCCTGTATGTTTTCATCTATGCTGTCCCCTATACCATATCTTCTTCCATTTCCTTCTTCCTCTTCTTCCCATTCTCTTCACCTCATGTATATATCTATCTTCTCTATCCTCTATACCGCCTTCTCTTCCCTATTCTTCTTCCTCTTCTTTCTCTTCTTCTTCTCCCTCTTTCCTACACCTCTCATTCTTGTTTCCTTCTTCCTCTTCCTCCTCTTCCCCTTCTTCCTCCTCTCCCTTTTACCCAACACCCCACATCTATTGTATATTCTGATCTGCTATGCTATGCTATGCCTCCGACTCTTCCTTCTTCTTCTTCTTCTTCTTCTTCTTCTTCTTCTTCTTCTTCTTCTTCCTTATCTCTTATACATAGTCATCTATTCTTTTATCTCTTCTCTAATTTATATTCTTCCATTTGCATTTTCTTCTCTTTTTCTTCTTCCTCCTCTTCCTCCTCCTCTTCTTCCTCTTCCTCCTCCTCTTCAAGCCACACTTTCGCCAGGTGGAGGAGCCGTGAATACCAGCCGTCACCTGTATCTCATAATAGCGTGAGAAGGAGGAGGAGGAGGAGGAGGAGGAGGAAGGAGGAGGAGGAAGGAGGAGGAGGAGGAGGAGGAGGAGGGACTGATGCTCTGTACGGGGTGAGGTTGAACACTACTGATCTCGCCAAATAATTCTCTCTCTCTCTCTCTCTCCAGGCGTTCCTCTTTCATTCATTAATTCAACCAATTCCTTTATTTTTTATTTGCATATTTTTTTCCATCGCTACATTCCCAAGAGACTTTATTATGATTCCTTAATTAAATCTCAGTGTTTCGTCTGTCTGTCTGTCTGTCTGTCTGTTTCTCTATATTTTTTTGTCAGAGTGCCGTGCGTCTGTCTTTATCTGTCTTTGTCTGTCTGTGAGTCTCTTCCTGTCTGTCTGTCTATTTGGTTCTTTATCTCTCCGTCTTGTCTCTCTCTGTCTTGTTGCTTTGAGTCTGGGAAGTGTCGGTCTGTCTCTGTGTCAGTGCCTCTGTCTGTGTCCCTGTTATTTCTGTCTAGATGTCTGTCTCTTGGTCTCCAAATCTCTTTCTCAGAGCGTCTGTCTTTGTCTGTAAGTCTGTCTTTTTGTCTGAACGTCTCTCTCTCTCTCTCTCTCTCTCTCTCTCTCTCTTCCGATACACATTCCCTCGCACAGGAGCAGCGAAATGAGTCTCTGGTGTCAACACAAGCAATTAGATTCCACGACTTCATTCTTTCCTTGAGGCACAGAGGGACGCAGCGAGCCAGGCTTCAGACGCGAGTAAGAAGCACTGGGAAGATTTTAAAAAAGACCCCCCTCCTCCTCCTCACCCTCCTTCTGCTTGCCGCTGCTGCTTCTCCTTCTTCTCTTTACCTGCTTATTGGAGGTGTTCATTTCTTTGTCACGACCAAACGATGAGTGATGACCAATTATTTCAACGAGTGATGTACTGGATAAGGGAGATTGTGGAGTGAGGGAAGGATGTATCTGTGTGTGTGTGTGTGTGTGTGTGTGTGTGTGTGTGTGTGTGTGTGTGTGTTGTTTCTCTTCATCTATGTTCGTTTTCTCTTTCTCTTCTATATCTCTTCTCTCTCTCTCTCTTATTTAAACATAATATTTCTACTAAAAGGAGGCTCAAAATTACACTTTTTTGGTATAATCTCTCTCTCTCTCTCTCTCTCTCTCTCTCTAATCCCCCATCACACACATCTTCATTTTTTTCTTTCCTCTTATTATTTCTATGTCACAATCCCCTCCCGTCCTCGCTCTGTGTGTCTTTCCGCTCCCTCCCTTTTTCAACCCTCCCCCCCTCACACGCACACGCACGCACGCACGCACGCAGTAAAAAGCGGCGGAAATACAGCGCTGTGAATGTCAGTTATTCTAATTATGAAGTCGATGGCACGTGAGGCGGCATAGTATCCGGGACATATTATTAATCTTTCTCTGTGTGTGTGTGTGTGTGTGTGTGTGTGAGAGAGAGAGAGAGAGAGAGAGAGAGAGAGAGAGAGAGAGAGAGAGAGAGAGAGAGAGAGAGAGAGAGAGAGAGAGAGAGAGACTTCATTTTTTTGATAGAGTGTTAGTTTGTTATTATTATTATTATTATTATTATTATTATTATTATTATTATTATTATTATTATTGTTGTTGTTGTTGTTGGAGAGTGAGAGTGAGAGTGGGAGGAGGAGGAGGAGGAGGAGGAGGAGGAGGAAGAGGAAGAGTATTATGTTTCTTCTATCTTGTCACTTTTCTTCTTATCTACAGTATTTTTTTTCTCTCTCTCTCTCTCTCTCTCTCTCTCTCTCTCTCTCTCTCATAAGCAAATCACACTCATATTATCTGTATTAACTCTTTCATCATTTAATCCTCCTCCTCCTCCTCCTCCTTCTCCTCCTCCTCCTCCTCACCATTCCCTTCTCTCATTTCTCTTTCTTTATTCCGTGTTCCATCATTGTCTCCTTTCTCCTTTCCTCTCTTCTCTCCTCCTCCTCCCCGTCTTCTTTTTTTTTTCCACTCCCATCGTTTCTCTCATCTCTGCTCTTCCTCTTGTTCGCTTTCCTTCTTTTGCCCTTCAATTGCCTCACTATCTCCTCCTCCTCCTCCTCCTCCTCCTCCTTTCTATTCTTATTCTTTCTTCTGTTTTACCTCCCCCTTTTTTCTCCTCCTCCTCCTCCTCGATCAGCTGTTGTAATATCTCTTCCCAACTCTCCTTTTCCTTCTCTATCTTTCATTTCTCCTTCTCCTCCTCCTCTCTTCATCGTTCTCCTCCTCCTCCTCCTTCCCCTCACATCGCTTCACTCATTCTCTCCCTTCTTCATCTTTTCTCTTCCCCACTTTGTCCTTCAGTCTCTCTTCCCCTCATCTTCGCATCCCTTCCCTTTTTCCTCATTCTCTCCCTTCTTCATCTTTTCTCTTCCCCACTTTGTCCTTCAATCTCTCTTATCTCCATCTTCTTATTCCCTCTTTTATTCCTCATTTTCTCCCTTCTTCATCTTCCTCTTCCCTCTCTTCTCCCTTTCTCTCCCTTCATCGTCTTTGTCTCTCATTTTCATCCTCCTTGTCATCCTCCTCTCTCTCTCTCTCTCTCTCTCTCTCTCTCTCTCTCTCTCTCTCTCTCTCTCTCGTCTTTGTCTCCCCTCTTCTCCCCTCTTTATCTTCCTTATTTTGTCCGTCAGTCGCCGTTACTATCTCCTCCTCCTCCTCCTCCTCCTTCCCCTCCCTCTACCTCTCTCCCTCTCTTCCTTGCCCTCTTCTCCTCTCTCTCCCCCTCTTTATCTTTCCTATTTTGTCAACAATCGTCGTACCTACCATCTCCTTATCTTCCTCCTCCTCTTCTTTCCTCTCTCCCTTTCTCCCTCTCCCCCCTCCCTCTCTTCCTTGCCCTCTTCTCCTCTCTCTTCCCCTCTTTATCTTTCCTATTTTGTCAACAATCGTCGTACCTACCATCTCCTTATCCTCCTCTTCCTCTTCCTTCCTCTCTCCCTTTCTCCCTCACCTCCCCTCGCACCCCTCCCGGCCTCCTAAGAGCATTCACGGCCTGTTCAGTGCTCGGGGCTTGTAATCGGACACTCAGAATTTACATTTTCCCTCAGGAGGCGACGCAGGGAGGCGGGCGACGGAGGGGCGGGACAGGAGGACAGGATATGAGGAGGAGGAGAAGCAAGGAGACAGACAGACAGTATAAGGAGAGAAAGTAAAGGCAAAAGAAGGAGGAGGAAGAAGCGTAAAGAGAACACTGAAAACATTGAAAGAGACCATTGTGTGTGTGTGTGTGTGTGTGTGTGTGTGCCCCCCCCCCCCATCAACACCACCCATCTATACCAATCAAGTCACAAGAGGCGGCTTAAAACCAACCCTCTGTATGACGATAATAATTCTAGCGGACTTGGCAGGAACGGAGAGAGGGAGGGAGGGGGAGGGGGGGGTAGAGGGAACGGATGGGAGAGTCGAGGGGAGGGAGGAAGGCGAGGGGACGTAGGGGTGGAAGAGAAGAGAGGGAAGGGAAGGGGAGAGGAAAGACAAGAGGAGTGTTTGAGTGGAAGGAAGAGGAAGAGGAGGGAAGAAACGACGCAACAGCAGGTGGTAGAGGAGAAGGAGGAGGAGGAGGAAGAGGAGGAAGAAGAGGAGGAGGTGGAGGAAGGTAAGGGTCTCGGGGAAGGGTTAAGAGGATAAAGAGGAGAAAGAAGAGATGGAGGATAACAGAAAGGGAGAAGGAGGAGGAGGATAACGGGAAAGGGGAAGAGAATGAGAGAAAAGAGATAAGCAGAGGAGAAAAGAGGCAGAGAAAAGGTGAAGAAACAACAGGTATGAGGCAGGAAACGGAGGAGGTGAGGGGAGGAGAAGAGAAGAGGAGAGATGAGGAAGCAACTGGGAGGAGGAGAAGGAAGAGGGATAGAGAGAAGACAGTGCGAAGGAGGGAAGAAGAGAAGGAGGTAAGGAAAAGGAACGAAGGAAGGAAGTGATTGGATGGAGGAAAGGAAGAGAGAAGAAGAAGAGAGGAGACAACAGGTGGGTGGAGAAGAAGAAGAGGAGGAGGAGGAGGAGGAGGAGGAGGAAGAGAGGAGAGTAAATAGAAGGAAGAAGAAAAGGTTGGTGGAAGAAAGAAGAAGAAAGGGAGGGAAGAAAGAATATAGCAGATAGTGTAGATAGGAGAGGTAGGTAAGTAGGTAGCGGGGAGAGAGAAGGGAGGTAGATAGGTAGGTAGGGGGAGAGAGAAGGGGAGAAAGGTAGATAGTAAGGGGGAAGAAAGGGAGGCGTGACAGACTGAACATATTGTAGTGTCTAAGGTTGGTCCTGTCAAATGCTCCCGCGCCTCACATAAACTATTTCCAAAGGCCAAAAGGGAGGTTAACCGAGTTCTAATAAGTGTTCTTTTAGGTTCACGGTACAGAAGAAGGCTCAGACTACCACCAGGGTCATAAAAGTACCCCTGGAAATGCCCTGAACGCCCACGAAAGACTGGTAAATTACGTGTTCTTGGGCGCAGAAATGTTTAAAAATATGGCCGTAAGTCATCTCTCGGCACACTCCTGACAGCCGTGTTTTTGTCGTCTATATATACTTGAGCGAGGCAGCGGCCGGGACAAGGCGGGGCTCACATTATTATTATATTATGATTGCGCCTGTGTGTGGAGGAGGAGGAGGCGGAGGAGGAGGAGGAGGAAGAGGGCAAGGGGGAAAACGAAGAGTCACAGAGGAATGATAAGGAGAATAAGGAAGAGAAGAATGAGGTGTTTGAAGAACGAGGAGGAGGAGGAGGAGGTGGTGGAGGACGAATGGAAAGAAGAAGAGAAGGAGAAGAATGAAAAGGAAATGGATAAATACACAGGAGAAAGACAAGAACAAGGAGGACGATGATTAAGAGGATGAGGACGAGGAGGAGGTGGCAGAAAAGAACGAGGAGAGAGAAAGAGAGAGGAAAAACGAAAAAGAGTTGGACAATTAGGAAGAGAAAGAGGAGGAGGAGGAGGTTGATAAGGAGAAAGAGAAGGATGACAAAGAAAACTAAGAAGAACAGAAGGAGATAGGAGGAAAAGAAGAAGACGGAGGAAAAGCAGGAAGACTAGGAAAGCAAAGCAAGGAAAAACGAGATGGAAAAAGAGGAAAAAGACGAGGAAGATGAAGAGGAAATGACAAAAACGAACGCTAAGGAGGACGAGAAGAGGGAAGGCGATGACGATGAAGACGAGGATAAATAAAAGGAATAGTAATAATACGAAATCTAAAACCAAAGCATCAATATAAAAAAGAATTACAGGGAAGAGAGAACCATGACTAAGAACGCTAGGCAACATTACAGGCAAAACACCTCAATTTCTGAAAAGACAAACAAGATAAAGAACAGTATGAGGAGGATAGGAAAGGCTGTTATGGGGACTCGTGGCAATGATTTTAAAAGGTTACAGCGAATAATTAACCCGGTATCTGCGGGGATGATGTTTCTTAAAGGCCCCTCTAAACGAGAAAAATGCGAAAAAAATCATCACTCACGCAAACCATTTCATAATATATATCAACGCATTTGTAGTCAGTTTATGCATCATCTATTTTTGGGGGTTTACATCATGGCAAAAATATGGCCTATCGCTGGTACACGGTAAAGCCACAAATTTGGCCCGTCGTTGCTACCGGGTTAACGAGAAAGAAGAAAAATCAAATTAGAGACAGAGAAGGGCTAATTAGAGTGAATGAGAGGCAGCAAGTATGGCCGGCAGATGCCTAAAGTTCACGCTGGATAATTAAAGAGAGAGGGATCAAATTACAGAATAGAGGCTAATGAGCTTATTCCTATGCACCTGGGTATGGTTAGCTAAAAAGGTCTGCAGGAATGAAATAGAAAATGAGAAATAAAATAAAAATAGTCAGTAGAAATCAAAAGTTCATGAGGAATAAAGAACGAGAAAAGATCAAATGAAAGTACTGTAGGAGAGGAAAGTGAGCTTACTCCCCTGAATCCTCTCCACTTTCTCTCTTTTCCCACTGAGAAAAGATTATTATGGTCTCACTCCGTTGGGGTCTCTGGATATCTTGCTGTCTGAGGGCCGCTTTCACAGTCACTTCGTGTGTTTTGATCGTTACCAATGGCGGGGATCGCCGCTATAGTTTTCCACGTGAAACTGGGCGATGGGGTAGTGGCGGGCTGGCGGCTGCAGAGGAAGGGAGAGGTGTTGAGAGTGTGTGCCAAGGTGCGGGGCTAGGCTAACCCCGCAGCCGCCACTACCCCATCGGCCAGTTTTACGTGGAAATACTATAGCGGCGATAACAGCCATTGGTAACGATCTAAACAAACAAAACAACTGTGATAGCGGCCCTGAATGAGATCAATAAAATAATGTGAGGAGCAGATATCGTAAAGCTAACTGTGGAAATTGAATAAACAAGACAGGAAGGGTTATGGCCAAGTTGCTGGGATTCTCACGGGCCGTTTTGTGACCCTAGTTATAAGATGTACACGGCCTCTGCACCTTGGACGGGATAAAGCCATTCGTGAAAAACCACTTAATCTTCTCTGCGGACTTAGAAAATAATCGATATGGTTGCCCGATACGTTAATATGCACCCATGTACCGCTACCACCACCATCGCCACCGCCGCCTCACACTTCTGCCCCCGCCGGAGTCAAGTCGATGAGCAATAATAGAACCCGCGGCGCCGATGACAACTGCAGGGGTGTGATGAACGGGCCCCATCATTAAGGCGGGAGGGGAACGGCGTGAGTGAAGGGCAGGAACAGGTGCACAATGACGGGAAGGAGAGAGGAGGAAGGGGAAGGGGAAGAGATACATAGTGAAGGAAGATAATGCAGAGGAGAGAGGGAGGAAGGGGAGAGATGGATGATGAAGGGGTGAAAATATGTAAAGCAATAGAGATAAGAGAGAGGAATGGGGAAAAAGGGGAAGGGGGAGAGATGTATGGTGAAGAGAAGGGATGGTTGGTACAAAGGAAAGAGAGGAGAGAGAAATTGAGGGAAAGGGAAGGAGGGAAAGGAGAAAGGAGAGAGAGGAGAGAGATATAGAAGACAGAGAAGAGGGAAAGAGATGAAGAGGGGTAGAGATAAGAGGAAAGAAGATGAAGGAGAAAGGAGAGAAGAGACGCAAGCTAAAAGAAAGATGAAAGGTTGCAGAATAGAAAAGAAGAGGAGGAAGAGGAGAGGAGAGGAGATGTAGGAGAGAGAAGAGACGCAAGACAACAGAAGAGATGCAGGATAGAGGCAAAGCAGAAGAAGATAAGTAAAAGAAAGAGAAGAGAAGATGCAGAGAATAGGAGAGGAGAGATAGAGAGAGAGAAGGCATGAAAAGAAGAAAAAGAGGGAGAAAAGACAAATTAAAACGGATAAGAGATGAGGAGGAAAGAGAAGAAGAGATACAAGATAAAGAAGAGAACCGAAGAAGAAGAAGAAGAGTGAGAAAACACGCAGGATGGAGATAACATTATGAGGAACAAAATAAAGCAATACAAAAAAACGGAGACATCGAGGCGGGTTGAGGAGCAAAAGGGAAAAGGGAAGAGGAAAAAGGAAAGGTGGAGAGCGGTGGATGAGGAGAGGCAGGTGGATGAGGAAAAGGTAGAGGCGGGTGACAGCAAGATAGGGAGAATAGGGAGGTAAAAAGAGGAGTTAAAGATTGTTGTGGAGAATATTGTAAGACTTTCTATCCGCTCATAAGGAGGAGGAGGAGGAGGAGGAGGAGGAGGAGGAGGACAAAGATATCACAAAAAAACGACGAATAAAAACAATTAGTAAAAAGCTTGAAAGAAAACAACGAAAAAAACAATTATAAAAAAAGTAGATTGAGGTGATAGACCGAAAAAAAAAATTACATTACAAAACGGAAAACGAAGAAAAAATAGGAAGAGGGAAGAAAAGGAGGAGGAAGAAGAGGGGAAAGAAAGAAAGATGAGAAGAAAAAAAAGGAGAAAGGAAGAAAATTAAAAAAACATGGCACTGAAGAAGAAGGAAGAAGAAGAAGAAGAGGAAGAAGTTAAATACGACATATAAAAACAATTAGTAAAACGGGAAAGAAGAAAAATTATAAAGAGACGAAGAGGAGGAAGAAGAGGAGAAAGAAAGATGAGAAGAAAAAAAGGAGAAAGGAAGAAAAGTAAAAAAAAAAAAAAAAATAGCACTGAAGAAGAAGGAAGAAGAAGAAGTTAAATGCGAAAACAGTCCAATTATGAAGCCGTTTCGAGCAAGTGTTTTTATGCTTCGACTCCGCCACGCCATGAATCTTGCACCTCACACCTGGCGCGCTGACACACACACACACACACACACACACACACACACACACAAGGGTCTCGCCAAGGTTAAGTGTTCAAGCCCCTTCTTCTACCGCAACATGTTTTGGCAATACTTCCCTATCTTCATATATAGTCCCCATCATTATCTAGAGGAGAGAGAGAGAGAGAGAGAGAGAGAGAGAGAGAGAGAGAGAGAGAGAGAGAGAGGTGGGGGGGATGGGACACAGACACATACTAGAAACAAGACACAGACAGACAGACACATTGAAACACATACACAGACAGATACATAAACGGATGAATAAAAATGTATGAAAATAAATAAAATAGGATGAAAAAATGTATAATCACAGACAGATACACCAAAAATGAATGCAATGGACTAATGAAACACACACACACACACACACACACACACACACACACACACACACACACACACAACGCAAATAATGAAAAGGCAATAAATATAAATCATACTGAGAGAGAGAGAGAGAGAGAGAGAGAGAGAGAGAGAGAGAGAGAGAGAGAGAGAGAGAGAGAGAGAGAGAGAGAGAGAGAATGTGGGCGCCTTTTACTTCTGAATAACTTAATTTCCTCGCAAGTTCATTCTGACTCAAGAATTTCAATAAGCACCAGATATATTAAGAAGAGAGAGAGAGAGAGAGAGAGAGAGAGAGAGAGAGAGAGAGAGAGAGAGAGAGAGAGAGAGAGAGAGAGAGAGAGAGAGAGAGAGAGAGAGAGAGAGAGAGAGAGAGAGAGAGAGAGAAATAGCTTCTTTATAAAGGCTCCTTCAAAGACTTCTGTAATTTGTGACGAGGACGACAACGATGACTATTTCTCACCTGGGAAAGGCCCGCCGGGGAGGAGGAAGAGAAGGAGGAGGAGGAGGAGGAGGAGGAGGAGGAGGAGGGAAAATAGACAAGAGAAAGCTTCGTGGAATTGTACAAAAGAAGAAGACGAAAAGAAGTGATTTAAGGAAATACTGAGGAGGAGGAACAGGAGGAGGAGGAGATGATAAAATAAATGTGTAAAAAAGAAGATGAAGAAGAAGAAGAAGAAGAAGAAGAGGAGGAGGACAAAGAGGACATCCGTATTATTGAAACAAGAGAGCCGTGACTCGGTCCTCTCACCTACCTGTTCTGTGTCTGTCCGTCTCACCTGGCCACCACCTTCACCTGTCACGCGCCCTTACCTGCGGAGGTCAAAAAAGGAACATACGTCATTATTCTTGATTACCTTTACTTCCATCATCATCATCATCATCATCATTATTATCTCCTCCTCCTCCTCCTCCTCCTCCAATTCCTCTCCCTTCCTCCCTGTCTGGTATCGCAAAACTAATCCATCCTTTTCTTCCTCTATATATTGTTTTCCTTCTCTCTCTCTCTCTCTCTCTTATTCCTCCTTTTCTTCTTCTTCTTCCTCAGTTTCCTTCTCCTATTTATTCCTTTGCTCGCTTTTTTTTTACTGTTTTATATTTATTACTCTCATTTTTTTCACGTATTTTTTTCATTATTATTGTCAATGTTATCAATACAGCATTTTTTTTCATTACTATCATTACAGCAACTTCCGATTTATTTTTGTGTCATTATTTTTCTTCATCATCATCACCTGATCCATCACGACAATTGCTTGCAGGAGTGATGGGAGTGTTACACCTTAATTAACTACACCTGCAAAAAGTAGTAGTAGTAGTAGTAGTAGTAGTAGTAGTAGTAGTAGTAACAATAATAAGGATAATAATAATAATAATAATAATAATAATAATAATAATAATTTCATGGAAGATAAATTTTAAGTAAAAAGTCAGTTTCAATCACTTCAATCTCTCTCTCTCTCTCTCTCTCTCTCTCTCTGACAAACACAGTTTTAACAATATATCTCATTTTAAAGCACACACACACACACACACACACACACACACACACACACACACACACACACACACACAAGCCGATAATTCAAATCTAGAGCATAAAAGAGCAAAAAATATAATCGCACAAGACTGGCTAGCATTTAATCACGGCCGTGGAAAGGGAAGAGAAAGAAGAGGAAGAGAAAGACGAAGAGGAGGAGGAAGTAAAGGTTAAGCAGGACAGGTGACGGAGGAGGAGGAAGAGGAGGGAAAAATGACCACGATAAAGATGATAAAAAAACGTGAAATTAAATAAATGAATAAATAAATCACAGACTAATTAAGGGAGATCATTATGCAGATTCAAAATAACTAATGAACGAGAGAGAGAGAGAGAGAGAGAGAGAGAGAGAGAGAGAGAGAGAGAGAGAGAGAGAGAGAGAGAGAGAGAATTAAAACCAAACTCATCTATAACAGGACACGAAATATGCAAAGGAAAAGTTGTTTGAAGAGAAGCGTAAAAAGTGACACATGATAAATAGATTAAAAAATACCGAGAGAGAGAGAGAGAGAGAGAGAGAGAGAGAGAGAGAGAGAGAGAGAGAGAGAGAGAGAGAGAGAGAGAATATCCTTGAGGGAGTCGTAATAAAGATTGGAATGCGGAGAATCTAGCGGCGGGACAGCTCGGCGAGGGGGGAGGGGGGCGACCTTTATGAGCGGCTGTTACGACTGTTTGACTGTTCATTATTCAGCAGCTAATTAGAGAGTGATGTGGCTGAGTCCGGGAGCCACTTGAGGAGGCGGAATTAAAACAGGCGCCTTAACGGGGACGAGGGAGGGAGGGAGGGAGGGAGGGAGGAGAGAAGGGAGGGAGGGTGGGAGTAGAGAAGGGAGGGAGGGAGGAAAGAAGGGAGGGAGGGAGGGAAGAAGCAAAGGATGGAAGAAAGAAGCAAAAGAGCAGAGAATAGGAGGAACGAAGGAAGATAGCAAGGAAGGAAGAATGGAGGAAAAGAGCAAAAGGAAAACGGTGAGGAAGCAAAGGAACGAAGGGAGCGATGTTATATATCTAGACTTTCAGAAAGCCTTTGACAAAGTGCCACACGAAAGACTCCTCAACAAACTCAAGTCGGCGGGGTTAGGCGGCAATCTGACAGCGTGGATCAAGGACTGGCTCACTGGAAGAAAACGAGGTGTATTCAACGGACAGGCCTCCGAGTGGCTCCCGGTCACAAGTGGAGTGCCACAGGGGTCAGTGCTGGGACCCATACTTTTCATCATATATATCAACGACCTATGAATGAAACCCAACGACCGACGAACTAGGACTGAAATCCAATCTTTCAAAATTTGCCGACGACACAAAGGTGGGTGGGAAGACCCTCACGACGGCAGACTGCGAAATTATCCGGAGAGACCTGGACCAGATCACTCGGCGGTCAGAAAAATGGCAGATGTCCTTCAACACTACCAAATGTAAAGCAATCCTTTTCTTGCTCCTTAACATAATCACTAATCATCCATTAACACACACGTGCACATATATTTCCTCTCTCCTCCTCCTCCTCCTCCTCCTCCTTCATATCCATTTCCTTTATTTTCCTCTTCTTCCTCCTCCTCCTCCATATCCATTTCGTTAATTCTCCTCCTCTTCCATATCCATTTTCTTTCCTCTTCCTCCTCCTTCTCCTCCTAATATATTAAACCTCCTCCTCCATATCTATTTCGTTAACCCTCTTCCTCTTCAATACCCATTTTCTTTACTCTTCTCCTCCTCTTTCTTATTATCCTCTTCCTCCTCCTTCTCCTCCACCTCCTCCTTCTCTTAATCTTCCCAAATTACCGACTCAAACCCGACTCAACATTAGTTTATGGAGACAGACAGACAGCGGGCAAAACCGATTCATAGCAATGGCCGCAAGTCGCTGTTCCGTATTTAAAGGGGAGAGAGAGAGAGAGAGAGAGAGAGAGAGAGAGAGAGAGAGAGAGAGAGAGAGAGAACAGAAGTGATCTATTTTTGTCTGTTCATTTTTTTTTTTTTACAACAAAGGAGACGACTCAAGACCAACAAAAAATGTATAGAAAAAAAAGCCCGCTACTCACCGCTCCCATAATAGACAAAAATAAAGAGTGACCAAAAGAGAGGTCAATTTTACACACACACACACACACACACACACACACACACACACACACACAGCCACCCACACGTTGCTAAATACTTAACTTTCAACTTTATTATTACCCCAACACAAAAAATACTCGGCGCGTAAAACTGGGTGAAAAATTATAAAACGCATCAACGAAATACACTTGCAAACAACGGCCCTCAGAATTACACTAGGGATAAATAAATATGGTAATGAATAAAACAGAACATGTAGCGTACAGGAAGGGAGGGAGGGAGGGAGGGAGGAGGCCGGACGACGAATGTAGCACACTCTCTCTCTCTTCCACAACATATAAATAAATGAATAAACAGAAATACAGGATAAAAAATGCCTCCATTAGTGCACCACCACCACCACTACCACCACCACCACCACCACCAGCGCCACCACCACCACCAGCGTCATACAGTAATCTCCTCTTCTCAGTTTTAATCAACGCCAATATTACAAAACAATTTGATATCAACATTTTCCTGGCATTTGGACCACGTGAGCCGCCCTCCACCCCCCCCCCCTCTCCCTCCCCCAACTCATGCCCCCAACACCGAGGGAGG
Source organism: Eriocheir sinensis (assembly GCF_024679095.1). Classification (NCBI taxonomy): domain Eukaryota; kingdom Metazoa; phylum Arthropoda; class Malacostraca; order Decapoda; family Varunidae; genus Eriocheir; species Eriocheir sinensis. The sequence goes on along the minus strand of NC_066566.1, from coordinate 465,901 downwards.
GAGGGTGAATAGTGGGGAGGGAGAAATGAAGGGGAGATAGGAGGGTGATGGGGAAGATGGAAGGGAGATAAAGTGAGAGGGAGGATGATGGGCATGGAAGAAGGGAGGGAAGGAGAGAGGGAGGGTGAGTGGGAGGGTGAATGGGGGAGGAGTAAGGGAAAGAAAGAAGGGAGAGGGGAGAGAGAGGATGATGGGAGGGAAGGAGAGAAATGGTGAGAGGGATAATGGGTGAGAGAAGAGAGAAAAGGAAAGAGGAAGGGAGAAGGGAAAGGGAAGGAAGGAGGGAGGGAAAGAGAAGGAAGGGAAGGAAAAAAGAAAACAAAGGGGAGAGAGAGAGAGAGAGAGAGAGAGAGAGAGAGAGAGAGAGAGAGAGAGAGAGAGAGAGAGAGAGAGAGAGAGAGAAAGCAGCTACATACTATAACATTACACTCATCACAACCACCACCACCACCACCACCACCGCTCTCCCTTCCTTCTTCCCTTCCTTCCCTTCTCGGAGCCCTACTTAGTTTATGGTTCAATAAATCGCGCCTCACTTAATCTAGCAAACAGTCTCGTCCTCGTCCATCGCGGAAAATCAAGTAAACACGATCTGGAAGCTTCCGTTAAAGGCTGCAGCGAGGGGAAGAGAGGCGAGGGAGGAGAGGTGGAGGAGGAGGAGGGAGGGTAAGGTAGGAAAAGGTAATGAGAAAGAGGGTGAAAGGAAGAGAAGGGCTGCAGCGAGGGAGAGAAAGGTGAGGAGGGAGAAAGGAAAGGGAGAGAAGAGAAGGGCGGGTAGGGTAGGGCAGGGAAAGGAAAAAGGGGAAAGGGGAGGAAAACGGACTGGAAGGGGTTGGCAAGGAAAGGAAGGGGAAAGAAAATAGGAAGGGGTTAAATGCCACAGGGAAAATGAAAGGGATGGGAGAAGGGGAAGAGGAAGGGGTGGACAACAGAGGGACAGAAAGGTAAGGAAAAGAAATGGAGAAGGAAAAGGAAAGGTATAGAAGGGAAAGTAAAGGAAAAAAGATAATATGGGAAGAGGAAGAGATACAAATGGTTGGGGAAAGGAAGGGAAGGGAAGGAGATGAACAGGGAAGGGAAAGAAGCAGCAGTAGTAGTAGTAGTAGTAGTAGTAGTAGTAGTAGTAGTAGTAGTAGTAGTAAAAGTAAAAGTAGTAACGAGACATTTTAAGCTACACACACACACACACACACACACACACACACACACACATAACCCACCCACCCTCACACCACCACCACCACCACCACCACCACCATCAACAACCTCATCACTGTCACACACATCACGAGAACAATAGACAAAAAAAAATATGGAAAACACTAAAGATGACAACACACACACACACACACACACACACACACACAGGGAAAATAATAGAGAGGAGATTGTATGAACAGAGAGAGAGAGAGAGAGAGAGAGGAGGGGGGGTTGCCATAGTAGGCTGTGGTGGTAATCGTAGCCTCGGTCGGCGCGCTAACAGCTTCATATACCGTTGACATACACACAGCCTGTCAAATTTTGTGCATGGCTACATCGGCGGGGTGGGGAAAAAGGGCCCATCTCTCTCTCTCTCTCTCTCTCTCTCTCTCTCTCTCGTCGTCACAATAGGCGCAGAAAAGGACGACGACGACGAAGAGAGAGAGAGAGAGAGAGAGAGAGAGAGAGAGAGAGAGAGAGAGAGAGAGAGAGAGAGTAGAATAGGATTTGCATCTACACTGTCCTGTCAAAGTCTGTTACAGTCCTCCAATGATTGTACGCGAAGAAGAGGAGGAGGAGGAGGAAGAAGAGGAGGAGGAAGAGGAAAGGAAGAACAATTGGTAGACTGCAGAACATGAACAAAACAAAAGAAGATGGAAGGAAAAATAAACGAGAATGGGAAAATAAAATTGAAAAAGATGATGATGAAATAGAAGGCGAATGAGGGAAACGAGGAGGAGGAGGAGGAGGAGGAAAATTAGGAGTAATATGATGAGATTTACGTAGATAGATTGACAAATATAGAAAAGATGAAGAAGAAGAAGAGGAAAAAGAGAAAGAGGAGAAGGAAGAAGAAGAAGAGGAGGAGGAAGGAGAAGAAAACGAAGAAAAAGAAGAAAAAAAGAAGACAAAGACGAAGAAGGAAAACATAAAATCCACGAAGAAGAAGAATTAAAATACGAATGAAAAAAAAAGAACGAAACAGGGGAAGGAAGGAAGGAAGGAAGAAGAGAGCTCGGGCCATTTTCCAGGTGGACTCAAGGAAAATAGGAGAAACACGATCATTGGGGGAGATTGAGACGACACCGAACACTCACTCACGCATTCCCATACTCGCGTGCATCCCCTCACACACACACACACACACACACACACACACACTAGCAGCCCTCCCTCACGCACTCCCTCACTCATTAACCTAAACATCCCTTTCCTCCCTTCTTCTCTGCCTCGCTCCCTAACTCGCTTCCTCCTTCGCTCACCGTGGAAGATTATGAACTCTTTTTTTCCTTAAACCACAAACGATAGCCTTTTCTAACATGGAGGAGGAGGAGGAGAAGGAAGGAAGAGGGGGAGGAGTTTATGGACATCGAAGTCAAAATGGAAAAAAATTCTAATAGAGGAGGAAAAATACGATTGAGAGAACATGGAAAGAATTAACAACAACAACAGCAGCAGAAGAGGGGCATATATATAGAGGCAGAAAGACGGAAACATAAAAACACGGAAAGCCAGGTACGGTATGTAACAGAGCACTTGTTGGCTCATAACGCGGCCCCTGCTTTAGTGATTTAAGCAAGGCGTCGGGCACCCCAGCCACCCGCGGACCAGATTAAAGCACTTGCTGGGCGTACGTATAGGAACAGTCAGCTCACTCCTGCTGCAACAAAGGAGGAGGAGGAGGAGGAGGAGGAGGAGGAGGAGGGGAAACTAAATCGTATATGCGTAGGAGGAGAATGGAATGTTAGAAGAGGAGGAGGAGGAGCTAGAGGGTATGCATTTGTAGGAGGAGGAGGAGAAGAAGGAGGAGGAAGAGGAGGAGGAAGAGAAGGAGGATCAGGAAGTGTAAAGGAGTAGGAGAAGGATGTGTAGAGGAGTAGGAGTAGGGAAGAAGATTGTTAGGGAGGGGAAGAAGAAGAAGAAGTAGGAGGAGGAGGAGGAGGAGGACCTGGAGGGCACGCAATCGGAATAGGAGGAGAAGGAGGAAGTGTAGGGGAGAAGAAGGAGGAGGAGAACTGGTAGGGGAGAGGAGTCTGGCGTCCTGTAGAGCGCCCTGCCGAAGCCTGCCTGCCCAGCGCCCCGGATACACGGTGGTGGCGGAATATTCAGCAGGTGGAGAAGCCTCGCCTATATGAAGCCGCCGGGGATGGACGGGATCAATTACCGACGAGAACAATTGTTATTTGCTGCCCACCACTGAGGCTGTATTGTGGCGCCGGGCTCTTCTCCTCCTCCTCCTCCTCCTCCTCCTCCTCTTGCATGACATTCCCTCTTGTCCTATTGTGTAACCTTCTATTCCTTTTCCTCCTCCTCCTCTTCTTCTTCCATGGCCTCCCCCTTTCTCCTCCTCCTCCTCTTCTTCTTCCATGGCCTCCCCCTTTCTCCTACTGCATGTCCTCCTCCTCCTCCTCCTCCTCGATCGCTTGCATGACCTTCCCATTTCTCTTACAGTGTGGCATTCTCCTCCTCCTCCTCCTCCTCCTCCTCCCGGCGTGGCTGTTCTTCCCCTTCGTGTGGTCTTCAGCCTATGTGGTCTTCATGGCTTCCTGCTCCCTCTCTAGACACTGCGTTTCCCTTCCCTTCCCTTCCCTTCCCTGCCGCCCTGCCACGTGTTCTTGTCTTATCTCCGTTCTGCATTCATGGCCTTCTCTACTACTGCGCCACCACCGTTGCTGTTCCTTGTGTTTCCTGTCCCTCCCGACCTTAACCCAAGTCCCTAACCTAACGTAACCTAAGCTAACCTATCGTGCAGTCGCCGGAGCCTAACCACCCTACATACTACCTTTCCACCCAGCATCTCAGTGTATCTCGGATGTAGCCTTCTTCCCTCCCGCTAGCACCCTGCCCTTCTGCTCCTATCGTCTCCTTCGTTCCCTTCACCCTGCTCTATAGGGCCCCCGCTCGCTACGCCTTTGGAAACCCTGCCACCGGGGTTCTTTCCCACTCCCAATAATCGCCCCGTTCCTTCTTCCCTCACCCCACAGTTGATATTCTTTCCCCTACTGCCCTCCATTCTCCTCTTCATCTCCCCTTCTCCTCTTGCTCACATATCCCCCACTCTTCCTCCTCCTCCTCCCCTCTTTCATACTTCCCCTCTCTTCCTCTCCTCCCTTCCTCCCCCACCTCTGTCACATTTCCCCTCCCCCCTCCCCCTCACCCCTTTTCCTAGGCCGGCAACTTCCACTCGTGAATATTCTCACCAAAACTTCTTTAATCGACGAAAAGTCAACAATAAATTCTCTTGAGCGGCCGCGCCAAAGAAAATATTCGAGAAAAGCAACACACACACACACACACACACACACACACACACACACACACACACTATATCTCAATCTATAACTTTCTTCTCTTCCCACATAATACTCTCTCTCTCTCGCTACCTCCCTCAGAACGCATATGCCAGAAAGTTATATTGAAATACGCAACTCCCGACCTCAGATAGCGAAGTCACGTCCTGTTGCGCCTCTTCAAATTTTAAAACCCAATTTGCCGGCTGAATAGCGAGGCATTCACTCGACGAAATATGAAATGAACACACACCGCGGGAGGCAGATGCTCCTAATACTCCCAACTTAGCCAAACTTTACGACCGAGTATTATGCCATTTATTCGCCAAGAACCCAACCCAACCAGGCAACCCATGGGACAGCCACCAACCACCGACATTCATGTGCAGTATTACCAAACCAATGTCTTCGTGATCAAGTATATTGTGTTTTATTCACCAAGAACCCAAACCCAACCAGACAACCAATGGGGAGAACCACCAACCACCAACAATCACATTCAGTATTACCAAACCAATGTCTTCGTGATTAAGTATATTGTCTTTCATTCACTGAGAATCCAACCCAAAACAACCAGAAAACCAAACAGTCAGGCAACCAGTGAGACAGTACAGCCAACCACCAACAATCACATGCAGTATTACCAAACCAATGTCAATCGTGACCAAGTATATTGTCTTTCATTCACTGAGAATCCAACCCAAACCAACCAGACAACCAGACAGACAGGCAACCAGTGAGACAGTACAGCCAACTACCACACTACCCACATCCAGTGCTACCAAATAAATATCTTCATGATCAAGTCTATTGCCATTTATTCACCAAGAACCTAAACCAACCAGGCAACCAATGGGGCAGTACAACCAGCAACCATTTCCACTATTACAAACCAACTATTATATATATTCACTAACCAAGAACCCAACCAAGCAACCAAACAGCCAGCCTATGAGACAGGACAACCAACCACCAACCAACCAACCAGGCAACCAATGGGACAGTACAACCAGCAACCACATCCACTATTACAAACCAACTATTATATTCATTAGCCAAGAACCCAATCAACCAAACAGCCAGCCGATGAGACAGTACAACCACCAACCAGCGACCCATCAACCAACCGACCAAACAGTACAACCACCACCAGCAACAACCAAATTCAGTATCACCAAAGCCATAATCACGTATAATTGATATTGTTATTGCACAGAACTCTTCGCTATTTGCAAACTCTACGGCGCCACTGTCACCCCGTTCACTGTTACTGTATGGTGGACTTGGTAGCTTTATCATTGACCATACAAACACAACCAACCCCGTCCATAGCTTTACCACTGACCATACAAGCTAAAAACACAACCACAAGTCCACAACCACTACCAACCCCGTCCACAACTTTACCATTGACCATACAAGCTAAAAACACAACCACAAGTCCACAACCACTACCAACCCCGTCCACAACTTTACCATTGACCATACCAGCTAAAAACACAACCACAACACTACCACTCCCGTTATGTTACATGGGTGATGGTGATGGTAAGGGACTGTGTGTGGAATGATGAGGAAGAGGAAGATTCTGAAGAAGGAGGAGGAGGAGGAGGAGGAGGAGGAGGATATAAAGTCTCAGCTGTGTGGTGTAACGACTCATGACACGTTGTTTCTTCCTCCTCCTCCTCCTCCTCCTCCTCCTCTTGTTTCTCTTCCTTCTCCTCGCCTCCTCCTCCTCCCCTTCCTTCCCTTACTGCGCAACGCCATTATAATATTGTTCACTAAATAGCACAAGGAGGGAGAGGGGAGGAAGGGTAGAGGTAGGAGGAAGGAGGAGGAGGAGGAGGGAGGAAAATTGGTGAGGAAACGAGCAAAGTTACAGTAGTACTCACACACTGGCTTCTTCTGTCCTCCTCCTCCTCCTCCTCCTTTCTTCATTTTCCTTACTTTTGGGATTCTATAGATACTTAAAATCTCTCTCTCTCTCTCTCTCTCTCTCTCTCTCTCTCTCTCTCTCTCTCTCTCTCTGACCAACACAAGTACACGAAATGAACATGTACTGAATGGAGACACGGTGACCTTAACTCCTCCTCCTCCTCCTCCACCTCTTGTTGCTCCTCTTCACATTAGGCAACGAAACGACACGATGATGATACTGCTCAATGATTTTACTAGAGAGAGAGAGAGAGAGAGAGAATGAGGGTAACCAACATATTTTCTTCCCTCATTTTGTTGTTCCTGCTTTGGTTGTAACTTCGTGACGGTAAATATAAAGCTTGTAGTAGTAGTAGTAGTAGTAGTAGTAGTGGTGGTAGTAGTAGTAGTAGTAGTAGTAGTAGTAGTAGTAGTAGTAGTAGTAGTCGTAATAGTAGTAGTAGTAGTAGTAGTAGTAGTAGTAGTAGTAGTAGTAGTAGTCGTAATAGTAGTAGTAGTAGTAGTAGTAGTAGTAGTAGTAGTAGTAGTAGTAGTAGTAGTAGTAGTAGTAGTAGTAGTAGTAGTAGAAGTCGTATTACTAGCAGGTACAGCAAAATAAAAAATAAAAAATAAATAAAACTGTAGTAAAAGGTTTTCTAATTGAAGTAAAAATAGAAACACACACACACACACACACACACACACACACACACACTCCTCCGTACAGCGTACATACAACATTCACGAAAATTTAATAACAAAACCAGTTACATCCACTAATTAGGATTCTCAATTAGATTTGCCCGAAAAGCAGAGACTCGGCGCAGCACCAGACGAGTGTGGCGGCAAGGCCTGGACACACACACACACACACACACACACACACACGCTGGTACATGTTAAAAGATAATAAGGTATGAAAACAAGAGAAATGAATAAATAATTGAAATACACACACACACACACACACACACACACACACACACACACACACACACACACACACACACACAGGTCATGCAGTACAAGAAAGGAAAGGGAAATTAAGGAGGAGGAAGAGAAGAAGGAGGAGGAGGAAGAGGAGGAGGAGTTGTGGGAAAGTATAGCAAGTTGTTGACTGGGAGGATGGGGGAGGAGGAGGAGGAGAAGAACGAGGAGGAGGAAGGGGAGGAAGATGGAGGAGGAGGGAGGAATATGAGTAAGACAAGGGGAAAGACCAGGTGGGAGAGGAGGAGGAGGAGGAGGAGGAGGATATATGGTTTATGAATAAATGAATAACACGGAATATATGTAAAATAAAATAAAAACAATTATTCGCTACATTAATATACAGTACCGCGCGATAATGAGCATCAATACGTGACTAATGAACAAGAAGAGAATATATATGTACCTTCAAAATACACACACAGTTGTTGTTGTTGTTTTTTTTCACTGCAAGGAAGATATTCACGACCTCTCCCATCCCCCCCCCCCCCTCTCTCTCTCTCTCTCTCTCTCTCTCTCTCTCACACACACACACTCCTGTATCTTCTATGACAGTACTTTATAATTCAAATGGGAGGAGAAGGAGGAGGAAGAGGAGGAGGAAGAGGAGGAAATATTTAGCTATGGACTCCCAATGCCCTCTTCCTCCTCCTCCTCCTCCTCCCCCTCCTCCTCCTCCTTTAGAAAACAGCACAAGTGGAAAAAAAATAAAAAGATAGAAGCAGAGAAGAGAGAAGAGAGAAAGGAAGGATAGGAGAGGAAAACGAAGGGAGAGAAGAGGAAACGGAAAGAGGAGAGAAAAGAGAAACAGAGGGAGAGAGAAAACAAGTAAAGAAAAGAAGAAAAGGGACGCAGATGCAGAGGAAGAGGAGAGCAGAGAAGAGAAGAGGGAGAGGAAAAAGAAGAGGGTGCATAGGAAAGTGAGGAGAGGAGACGAGCAATACACACACACACACACACACACACACACACACACACACACACACACACACATTAGCCAAGACCATCATAACGGCAAGAATAGCAAGGGAAACGAAAGGAAAAACAGGATTAGTTCACGTGTAAATATGATAAGATTCTGGCCAAAGAGAGGAGGAGGAGGACGAGGAGGAGGAGGAGAAAGAATGGGATTGCGAGAAAATGAATAAAAAAGGAGGACGATGAGGAAAAGAAGGAAAAGAAGAGAAACAGGAAGAAATGGATGGAAAGGAAAACGAGGAAGAAGAGGAGGAGGAGAAAGATGAAGAGGGGGAGGAGGAGAAGGACGAGAAGCAAAATGTAATACAAGAAGGAAGAAGAAGAAGAAGAAGAAAAAGAAAGAGAAGAAGAGGAGGAGGAGGAGAAGGAGAGGAAGTAAAAGAAGACTGACAAGGATGAAGAAAAGAAGGAGAAAGAAGAAGAAAAAGGAGGAGGAAAGAAAAGGAAGAGGAGGAGGAGGAAAGAAGAGGAAGAGGAGGAGGAAAAATGCGAAGAAACAACTCCTTATTTCCATCTGCGATTTACCCAGCTGGAGAGAGAGAGAGAGAGAGAGAGAGAGAGAGAGAGAGAGAGAGAGAGAAAAAAAAGTTCCTCCCATACATCACTGCCTTATAAGGAAAATGACGTCGAGTGTCTCAATTATGCAGAAATATTTCCCTGAACACGTCAAGCTGGTAGGGAGGAGGAGGAGGAGGAGGAGGAGGAGGAGGAAGAGGAGGAGAAGGAAAGAGAGGCTTCGGAAGTGAGATGTTTGCGTTCCTATTCCAAACTGATTTTTCTCTTTACTCTCCTGAGCCTCCACCCACCCGACACCCACATTACTCTCTCTCTCTCTCTCTCTCTCTCTCTCTCTTCACCCTCCCTTCCATTACTCTCGCACCCCCATTTCTCTCTTTTCCTCTTCACGTCTCTCTCTCTCTCTCTCTCAAGCGGAACACATGTCATGGCGATGGATCATTGTAGGACTTTCGTTTCCGTTATTGCAATGAAACCTTTCCGTAAACAGCCAGATAATGGAGGAGTGTGTGTGTGTGTGTGTGTGTGTGTGTGTGTGTGTGTGTGTGTGTGTGTGTTTACCCCTTGTGTGGGGGGGAGCCCGGGAGGGGAAAGGGAGGGGGAAAGAAAGGGCGAAGAATGTTCAAGATGGAAAAATTGTTTATCGTAAGATAATAATACTCTCTCTCTCTCTCTCTGTGTGTGTGTGTGTGTGTGTGTGTGTGTGTGTGTGTGTGTGTGTCGTGGTCTTCAGGGACGCATCGTTGTAATTCTTTCGGCGAAGTTGACTAATGGGAGGCAATTAATTTCGAGAGCCTTGCCGGGGTCCGGCCGCCGTCCCTCCTAAGCACCGGGTGACTTATGTCCTGATAGCAAGGCCGCCGACCACCGCCTCTCCGCGGGGCGACGCTCGAACCACCTCAGGCGCCCACAAAACCAACAATTACTGAGATCCATGACGAATAGGCGAGTCCCCGCTGCCCCGCCCATCCCTAATCCACCCAACATCGCCTACTCCCGTTTTCTTTTCGTCTTGAGCATGCATGACGGGCTGCTTGAATTATGGAGGCGAGTGGGCGTTATGAGTGGCTATTTCCGTCTTGTGTTATGGTGTGGCGTGATGTATTGTGCTGGGTGAGGCGGTGTGGCTCTCCTGCTTCCTTCCCTGCTGCCCCACGCCACCCCACACCACGCCACACCCTTGCAAGAGTCTCCTTGTTCATTTATGCAACAACACCTACACTCCACGTAACGCCGCGCCTTGCTACACTCTTGAACCACTTTCCTTTCCCTTCCACGTCAAGCCCCGCCCTCGCCCAAATTTCCTCCCCATCCTCGTCCGGCCCTTGCCTCAGTTTCCTCCCCATCCTCGTCCAGCCATTGCCTCAATTTCCTCCCCATCCTCGTCCGGCCCTTGCCTCAGTTTCCTCCCCATCCTCGTCCGGCCCTTGCCTCAATTTCCTCCCCATCCTCGTCCAGCCATTGCCTCAGTTTCCTCCCCATCCTCGTCCAGCCATTGCCTCAGTTTCCTCCCCATCCTCGTCCAGCCATTGCCTCAGTTTCCTCCCCCATCCTCGTCCGGCCCTTGCCCCAATTTCCCCTCTCGTCCACGCCCCGGTCAGCCCCTTCCTTGCCCGCCCTGCACCGCCTTGCCTAGTCATCGGCTTTGCACTCGGGCATCCCTCACTCCCTTACCTTAACTAACGAGGTTTCAAAAGCTTACTTTCTTCTTGATCCACTCCCATCCACCCACCCGCTCCCTCACGCCCACTTGCCACGCCCACCAGCTTATCATACACGCACCCGCCCACTACCTTGCCACGCTTGTCCGCCCACTACCCACGCCCTCCACCTGCCACTCACGCCTTATTCCACCTTATTTCACCCACTCCTAACAACTCCGATTCACTTCCTCCCGCCCACCCCTCGCCACGCCCATCTGTTTACCACTTACCCGCCATACACACGCCCGTCCACGCCGTATAACACGCCTGCCCGCCCATCCACCCGCCATCCATGCAGTCACCCACCCACTCACCCGCCCCTGACAACGCATGCTGGTCTATCCTTCCCCTTTCCCACGCTTGCAAGCCTCCCTCACACCCGCCACCCAGCCACCCAGCCCGCCCCTGTTCACCCACATCTTCCCACCTGCCAAACACCACCAGCCTCAGTCCCCCGCCCTCCCTGCGCCCCCACGTTCCCCTGCTCACCACCATGACGCAGCTAACCAACCGTACGTTCTACAAATTTAAGACAGCCATGAACGCCGCGGGTCAACACGCCTATAAAGCAGCCGCCGCCAGATTACCTTTGCATAAATATTAACGGATGAGTTGAATAAGAATAATTTACAGCTTTATTTTTCTCTTGTTTTATTTTTGTTTCGTTTTTTCGCCCGATAACTTTTGCTGCAATCGCTTAGTTTGAATTATTGAAGGAAAACAACAATCGGTGTAATGTTAATTCTGACACCATTTGAGCTTTACAATAGAGTAATTAGTCACTGTGTCAAAATACACGTGTCATGGCTGCATAAAGAGGGGGAAAATATGTTCAGCTACCAATGCGATGGAGATGAGCGATGGAGATGAGCACCGTAGCCACGCACAGGTATAGCGTATGCTCCCAATTCTACCTTTATCAGCCACGAACTATATACATTTCAGCTAAAAAAGATGGAATTTCAACCATATCGCAAACAGTTTCTCCAGACTGCTGTGATGCTTCTATGAAAATTAAAACCATACTTTCTACCTTTCTTTTAGCTGATATACTCATTCTTTATCGGGTAATTATCTTATCGCCCTTATTTAAGATACACAACTGTCTATATAATTCCTCCAGACTGGTGCGATGCTTCTATGAAAATTAAAACCATACTTTCCACCTTTCTTTTAGCTGATATACTCATTCTTTATCGCGTTATCATCTTATCTCCCTTATTTAAGATACACAACTGTCGTACACAATTCCTCCAGACTGATTTAAAATGCTTCAACGAAAATTTATATATAAAAAAAAAACTTGTCATCTTTTTCTCAAGTGACAGCCTTATATCGCTTTCTTATCGTATCTTCCTTTTCTTAATATATACACTTGACGTAAACAGTTTCTCAAGGCCGGTGTAAGACTTCTATATATGACCAACACGTTCACCATGCTCTTAAGTGACAGCCCCAATCTCATCGCTTTATTTTCATCCACATTTTAATGGCAACCTGAGAACCAAGCGTCTTCTTCCTCTTCTTCTTCCATCGATCCTTTATTTTTATCCCTGGCATCTTCTTCCCTCGATCCTTTTTCTTTCCTTTTTCTCTAGCATTGATCCTCTTTATTTTCATCCTCCTAGCAACATCATTTTCACGCGATCCTCTTTCTGTTTTTTTTCCCAATCATCTTCTTCCCTCGATCCTCTTTCTGTTTTTCTCCCCAGCATCTTCTTCCTCTTCCCTCGATCCCCTTTTTTTTTTATCCCCCAAGCATCATCTTCCCTCGACCCTCCTTTATTTTTTCTACCATCTTCTTCCTCTTCTCTCAATCCTCTTTTTTTTCTCAGCATCATCTTCACTCGATTCCTCCTTTTTTTCTGAGATCTTCCTCTTCCCTCAATCCTCTTTATTTTCCTAGCATCTCCCTCTTCCCTCTCTTTTCCCCTGGCATTTTCTTTCCTCAATCCTCCCTTTTTATCGCCTATCACCTTCATATTCCTCCCTCGATCCTCCCCTCCTCCCCGCCCCGCCCCGCTCGGCACCAGCATCAGGTCGCCTCGCCGCCGGGCCCCACGCGACCTCTCCCCTCGCACGCTCTCTCCCTCTCTCCCTCGTGCAGTATTTTATTTCACGTCTTGGCCCGCGTCCAGCCGGGGAGAGTAAAATAAGTTGTGTATATTCACCGCAATACCCACATTATTAGCGCTCTCTCTCTCTCTCTCTCTCTCTCTCTCTCTCTCTCTCTCATATATAAGACTGAGTGATTTACTATGAAAAAATGATCCAGTTTAGTATATAAAATGTAAATATAGTTATGTAAAAACAGCCCCCCCCCCCCTCTCTCTCTCTCTCTCTCTCTCTGTATGCAGCCGAGTAATCTTCAGCGAGGAGGCGGTAAATTTCTCGAGAACCCGGTTTTCCGAATATATAAACACGCTGGGAGGAGCTAGCACACACACACACACACACACACACACACACACACACACACACACACACACAATGTACAATCCCCGCAGCGACCTCGTATATCCGTGAGTTTGGATTCGCCAATACAACTCTCTGTCCCAAGCAAGGCCAAGCAAGCCTCAAGCAGCCCCAACAGCTCCGCCGCGCCCCGCCCAGCGTCCGGCCGCCCTTCCTTCCCTCCCTCCCGCGCTGTCCCCAAGGAATTCTCGGCTGCATTTCGCATTTCAGGTCCGTATTTCCAGACGCAGTGTTACCAGATCGTCGCAGTTAGCATACTGTAGGGGGTAGAAAAGGAAAGAGGATCGAGGGAAGAAGAGGAAGAGGATGCTAGGTTAATATGTGGGTGTGTAAGCCACTAAATGTTTGAGAGTGACTTTCAGACTCGAAGGAACAAACACACAGACAGACAGACAGCAAGTAAATCCTCTCGTGTGTAGCCCTAAAGCATGCCTCCCGCTACTCAGTCGTTAATACTGTTAATGCTTGAACTCTGATGTTGTTCTCACTGGTCCTTGTAATACTCTCTCTCTCTCTCTCTCTCTCACACACACACACACACACACATCACACACACAATAAAAATAAGAACAAAATAATAATAGGAAATAACGAATACTCACACAGCCAGCAGCACGAAAGGTGTTCATCTTACCTGTAAAATAATAACAAAAATATTAATAAAGATAACACCAATAATAATAATAATAATAATAATAATAATAACTCTCTCTCTCTCTCTCTCTCTCTCTCTCTCTCTCTCTCTCTCTTACATCACCCTCATAATAAGTGCTGACAGGCCTGACCTCAACATGACCTCTCGTTTCCTTGACACGAGCGAACCATCTCCAGTGACCTTAATCATGTCAGCGAGGCCACATCACCCTGTACACACACACACACACACACACACACACACACACCTCTTTGATGGACAGCCTCGCTAACCTCGCTATGGGTGAATCAAGGGTTACCCAGCGCCCTGATCAGACCCAAGCCTCGCCTTCGCCTTAATCTAATATCCTGGGTTGTTCACAGTACCGAGTCTTGTAAAGTGAATCAGAGGAGTGGGGGGTAACCTTACGGCGGGCTTATTCGCTGTACCCGGAGAAATGGAGGTGAAGGGGAAGGGAGTGAGGGGCATAGAGGAGGGAATGGGGAAGGGACAGACGTTGGTGTTGTCAGATGCTCCCGCCCCTCACACTAACTACTTCCAAAGGCCAAAAATGAGGTTAATCGAGTTCTAATGAGTGTTCTTTTAGGTTCACGGTACAGAAGAAGGCTCAGACTACCACCAGGGTCATAAAAGTACCCCTGGAAATGCCCTAAACTCCCACGAAAGACTAGTAAATTACGTGTTCCTGAGCGCTGAAATGTTTAAAAATATGGCCCAGAGAGTGGAACATGGGGACAGAGAAGGGAGGAATGGGTAGCAGATGGCAAAAGGATGAAGGAATATGATAAAAGGGAGAATGAAGGAGTGTCAGGACAGGCCACTCTACTCTATGCAGGAGTAGTAAGTAGCGGGCTTTTTTTATCATTATTGTTTACTTTTTTTACGCCCTTGCACTGTCTCCTCTGCTGTAAATAAATAAATAAATAAGAATAGAGAGAACAGGAAGAGGAATCGATGTACAGAGGCGACAACAGAGAGGAGATACAGGGTGGAGGAACATAACGGAGAGAATGAAGGAGTGAGTGGAAGAGAATAAGGACATAGAGAACAAGGAAGGGTGGAGTGGATAGGGTGGAGGATGCACCAAAGAAGAAAAAAAAGTGGATGAACGTAAAAGGGAATGAAGGAGAGGGTGGAGAGAACAGGGTGGAGGAAGCGACTAAGAGAGAAAGGGTGGAGGAGGAACAGGAGAACAAAGGGAATGAAGGAGTGGAGGGGAAGCAGCATAAGGGCAGGAGGGAAGGCGAGGTCGGTGGGAAGGGGTTTCATAAGTTGGTGGAGGTGAGATGGAGGCAGACGTTTATTTAAGCCCGTACCAACACACCGCCGCCCATGTACATGTATTAGACAAGGCTTTCGTAGGCGTTTGGGGTATTTCCAGGGGTAGTTATATGGCCCTGGTGGTAGTGTGACCCTTCTTCTGTACCATGAACCTGAAAAAACACTCCCAAGAACCCGATTAATCTCCTTTTCAACGTAAGGAAAGCGTTGATGTGAGAAGAGAGCGTTTAAGAATACCGAAGGATGTAGAAGGGAGGGTAAGAGTGAGGGGGCAGAAAAGGAAGGGAGGTGAAGCGAGTGTGAGGCTGGAGGAGGAGGATGAACGAAGGGAAGGAGGATTAAGAAGAAAGTTGGAAAGTTTCGTTTAGTCGGCGTAACATCAGTGGTCATATACCGGAGAGAGACAGAAGGGGAAGGAATTATAGAAGGAAACAGACCCCAGGAGACGGGACACAACCCCCGATTAATACCTGGTACCCATTCACTGCTGGGTGGACAGGGGCGTAGGGTATCGGAAAATAGGATTAAGAAGAACAGGAGTAAAATGATGAGGGGAAGGAAAACGTGAATAAGGCATGAGGGACTGGACGACCTCGATGCAGATTCCACAACGAAAGAAAAACGAAGTGAGGGAGAAGGAAAGAGAAGGGAAGAACGTGAGAATGTAAAGTGTGAGGAACCATAGATACAAGAGCGAAGGGAACAGAGGAAGAACGAAGAGTAGGAGGAGGAACAGAAGGAGGAGGAGAGGAGGAACGGGGCTAACTAGATATGGGAAGAACGTGAGAAAGTAAAGTGTGAGGAACCATAGATACACGAGGGAAGGGAACAGAGGAAGAACGAAGAGTAGGAGGAGGAACAGAAGGAGGAGGAGAGGAGGAACGGGGCTAACTAGATATGGAAAGAACGTGAGAAAGTGTGAGGAACAGCGCGACCACACCATAGATACAAGAGCGAAGGAAGAAGAGGAAGAACGAAGAGTAGGAGGAACAAGAGGAGGAGGAGAGGAGGAACGGGGCTAAAAAGATGAGGGAGAACGTGAAAAGAAAGACAGCTACAGAGATATCAAGGTGAGAAGGGCAGAAAATGTGGCGGAAGGGAAGGAAAAGGAGGATAAGGAAGGAAAAAGAAAAATGGAAGGAGGAAGAAGAAGAAGAAGAAGAAGGAGGAGGAGGAGGAAAGAGCAAAAAAAAGGAAGAAGAAAAAGAAAACAAAACAGCTGCATGCTCCTTTCCGCTCCCTATCTCCCCGTCCCCTTCTCTCCCCTCACCCTCCACATCTCTCTCCCTCTCCCCCTCACGGCCTTATCTCCCGCGTTGCCCGCCACAAACACTCACGGCACGAACCAGCGAGAGATAAACTAAACTAAAGGAAATTCAGCAACGGGACAGCGCGCCATTCTTCTTCGCTGTCTTTGGATAATTAATCAGAGCGGAGGAGCAAATAGCGTTGAGAGTAGAGAGATAGAGAGTAAGGAGAGTCCAGAGTAGCCGCGGCGGTGATAAAAAGCCTCCACTTGCATGCTATCGCTGTCTGTCGCTGTCTCTGTAGCACGTTCTCTGGCTGGCTGTGTGTGTGTATATGGGAAGCTGGCGCCCGAGGGAAGAAACAAGCAGACTGGTAGCGATAAACGTTGATAGGAATAGATACAGATACATAAGGACACAAACACACATACGCCAAAATACAAGCAGACAGATAGATAAACGCACATACACACAAGGAGATAGTGAGATACGGAAAGGGGAGAAAGGAAGGAAAAGAGGGAGAGAGGCATAAGATAGGAGGGAGGCGCAGGAGATGATGGATATAAGAAAAGAGAAGCAAAAGAGGGAAGGGAAGAAATGGGAGAGGAAGGAAGGAAGGAAAGGAAGGAAGGAAAGGGGAGAAAGTTAGGAAAAGAGGGAGAGGCGCAGGGGATAAATGTATATGGGAAAGGAGAAGCAATAGAAGGAAGGGAAAAAGGGGAGAAGAAGGGAGGAAGGAAGGGAAAGAAGGAAGGGAGGGGAAGAAAGAAAGAGGGAGAGAGGCATAAATAGTTGGGAGACGCAGGAGAGGGAGGGAAAACAATGGGAGAGGAAGGGAGGGAGGGAGAAGTAAGGAGGGAGGGGAAGAAGGAATAAGTAGGAGGGAGGCGAAGAAGGGAATAGGTATGAGAAGGAGAAGGAAACGTGGGAAGGGAAGCAATGGAGGAGGAAGGGAGGGAAAGGAGGGAGGGGAAGGAGGGAAGGGGAAGGAGGGAGGGGAGGAAGGGAGGGGAAGGAGGGGAAGGAGAGGAAGGGGAAGGAGGGAAGGGGAAGGAGGGGAAGGGAAGGAGGGAAGGGGAAGGAGGTGATGGGATGTTAGGGCTTCTGTCAAGGTCCTCTTTAAGGCTACCCATTCCCAACACCCCTAAAACAGTGCTTGTGGAAGGGGGGATGAGGGGGGAGGGAGGAAGGAGAGGAAGGAGGGGGAAATGGAAGATAGGAAGTAGGAAATAAATAAATAACATGAGGAAAGGGAGGATGACGAGAGGGAGAAAAAGAGAGGAGGGGGAAAGCGTGAGAGAGGAAAGAGGGAGTGAGGTAGAAGGGAAGGAGAAAGAAGATGGGGAATAGGGGAGAATATAGAGAAGAGCGAGAGGGCAGAGGAGAGGATCGTAGGGTGACGTGAAGGAGAACGGCATGGGAGGAGAAGAAAGAAGAGGAGAAGGAGGAGGAGAGAAAACAAGAAAATGGAGAGAAAGGAAGTGTAGGAGTGGAGGAAATGAAGGCAGGAAGGAAAGGAAAGGTAGGAAAAAGAGGAATTGAAGATGGAGAAGAAGAAGGAGGAGGAAGGAGAAGGAAAAACAGGAAAAGGAAGGAAGGAAGGAAAAAAGGAAGATGAAGAGAAGCAACAGAGAGAGAGAGAGAGAGAGAGAGAGAGAGAGAGAGAGAGAGAGAGAGAGATAATAGTGGGGCGGATAACGTTTATAGTGTTATGTAGCAGCGGTCCAGGTGGAAGGGTGGGGGTGGGGGCTGTCTCAGGGGGAGGGGAGGAGTTGAATAGGGCGAGGGGAGGAGGAGGAGCAGAGTGGAGAGGGGGGCGAGGAGGGGCGAGGAGGTTATGGGAGGGGTAAGGGGGGCGAGGGGGGGGGGGCAGGAAGGCTAGAAAATCAGGTAAACAGACATAGGACGAGAAGGAGGAGGAGGAGGAGGAAGAGGAGGAGGAGGAGGAGGAGGAGGAGGAGGAGGAGGAGCAGCAGGACGGGGGGAGGGCGGGAGGGACGCAAGCGCACGTTGGGAGGATGCAAGGGACAGGAAGGAAGGAAGAGGAGGAGAGAGAGAGAGAGAGAGAGAGAGAGAGAGAGAGAGAGAGAGAGAGAGAGAGAGAGAGAGAGAGAGAGAGAGAGAGAGAGAGAGAGAGAGAGAAGAGAGAGAAGAG